>NC_056744.1:71383996-71491496 GCF_019279795.1 Protopterus annectens | reverse complement strand
ACACCATCTAACAACCCAATGTGTACTAACCAGATTGGTAGACTTCCAAACTCATTTCTGGTCTGTAATCTCAACATCAGAAGCCTAAACAACAAGATCCATAGCCTACATGGACTCTTAGCTGTTCACTCCCTTGATATCCTCTGCCTCACAGAAACTTGGCTAAAACCAGTAACCAAAGATAATGAAATAACCCCCCCCCCCCCACCCACAATACAACATCCTTAGACTGGACCGGATCTCCAGGAAAGGTGGCATGGTAGCTGTACTATATAAGTCTACCCTAACAATAACAATTGACACCCAACAGCCACCCGAGTTTGGCAATGCAGAAATTCTCATCACCAAACAAATAATAAACAAAAATAAATGCAGATACATTGTCTGCATTTATATTCCACCCGGCAAGAATGATAATATGCTTGAAAATATCTTACACTGGCTAGCTTCTAACTATCCCCAGGAAACCATTGTCTTGGGGGACTTTAACATTGATTGGAACACCTGTTCCTCTGAAACTCCCTCCACCCATTGAAACATCCACGGGTTTACTCAGATCATTGCCACCCCCACCAGATTTAGCAAAATAGAGTCAAAGATAGTATCCTTGATTGGATACTTATTAACAGCCACCCCCAAAAATACAAGTCAGGTACATTACCCGATGATCTAAGTGATCACTGCCTTACCTATATTATTAGGCTCAAAGCCAACATTCCCAACCAGCCCATCTAGAAAACTATAAGAAACGTCAGGAACTTTAACCTTGACAACTTCCAAAAAGAACTCAAAGCATGTAATTGGAATGTCTTGAAATGACTCCCATTACAAGAAGCAGTTGAGTACTTCAATACCAAATTTCTGGCTATCCTTAACCACCATGATCCTACCCGTACCATCCATGTAAAAGCCATGGTTGCACCGTGGCTATCCATAGAAACAAAAACCAAAATTAAACTAAGAAACAACGCCTGGGCCAGGTGGCATGTTACCAAAGCCCCTATGGACCAAGTAAGATACCGACAGCTAAGGAACCAGACCAAAAAATCAGTCATTCTAGACAAAAATATCACTACACCCTCCTACAACAAAAATATCAGATAAAATCTCAAAAGTTCTGGGCTGGTATTAACAATATTCTCCACCCAGGCCGTTCTGCCACTCCTACCCCATCAGCTGCCCTTGATAAACACCCTGTTGAAATTTCAAACAGCTTCAACTCCTTTTTTACTGAAACTATCCAGTCTCTAGCTACCCAACTCACTCCATCGGACACAAACACCAGCTCTGGCACATCTAGCCCTGATCCACCCCAGCACCCAACCCACCTTTACCTTTCAAACCGTACCTACCAACCTGATCCGGACCTTACTCAAAAAGCTAAAACCTACTACAGTAGCTGCTGACCACCTCCCAGCTGAATATCTTCAAAAAGCAGCTGATGCCATAGCACTTCGGATTTCTATTCTGTTCAACAGATCCGTCTCAGAAGGATCCATCCCAGCAATACGGAAAATATCACGTTATACCTCTCCATAAAGGAGGAAGTCCCACAGAATTTTCTAACTTTAGACCTATAGCCATTCTTTCACCACTAGCTAAAATCATTGAAAGATGCATACACAAACAAATCATGCACTTTCTTATTCAAAACGGAAAACTCTTACTAGATCTCTCAAAAGCTTTTGATATGGTCAACCATCAGCTACTGCTCATTACCCTACAAACCATCGGTTTAGACCAACACGCAATACAATGGTTTCACTCCTACCTAAACGGTAGACAGCAGGCTGTCTTATGGCAGAGCAAGCTGTCATCCCAACTTCCTCTAACCCTAGGTGTCCCACAAGGGTCCATACTAGGTCCCCTTCTTTTCTCTATCTTTATCAATGATCTGCACACCACCATCCCAGGAGCAACCTGCATCCAATATGCAGATGACTCACTGCTAATATGCTCCGCCTCCTCTCCTACACAACTTCTAACCCTCACCCAGACCACTTTCAGCACGGTAGAAACATGGCTAGCTAATCGCTGCCTGCTTCTAAATCCTAACAAAACCAAGATACTACTTTTCTCCCCTAACCGTAGAATTCCTCTTCCTTCCTTCAACATGAAATCTAGCAATGACACCATTATCTCCCCTGATGACCATACAAAGCTTCTAGGTGCAATAATAGACAACAACCTTAAATTTGATAAACATGTCAATCACACTATTAAGTCTGTCAACAAAAAACTTGGCTCCCTGTACAGAGTTAAACCTTTCCTCACCCCCCCTAGCTAGGGTAACTATTACAAGATCATACCTCCTCTCTACCCTTATGTATGCCTCCCCTGTACTCACCAACCTATCTCAACAAATTATCAGGATGTTACAATCATATAGCCAGATTCGCTACAGGCATGGCTTTTAGGACCCACCATTGCCAGAACCTCAAAGCACTGGGATGGCTAGATTATCCTACCCTTCTACAGTTAACCAGCTTATAGTAGCACATAAAATACTCCATCAACCTGATAGCACCCCTTCCCTCAAAAATATTCTCACCCCTCATAGTGCCCCCAGGCCATTATGCTCAGCTGATAAACTAATGATACTGACCCAAAAATCCAGCAACTCTGCATGTGATGCTATATTTGCCAACTCAGCAGGTAAAATCTGGAATCTACTCCCTAATACCGTTACCAAGGAAACCACACTACCCCTATTTAAAAGAGAGCTAAAAAAATACCTCACATCTCATTGGCTGTGCTCTTGTTCTAAACCTGACTAACAACTTCACTAATACATGTCTTGCTACTCAACCTGTTGTTTAGCCATGTATCTATGCCTCATAGCATTTGAATGTCTAAGCATTGTGAATTATGAGATCTGATTGTATTCTATGTTCACATTTTCTGATACGTCTTTGCCAATCAGATGTAAGTCGGCACATTGTGTATATTGATATCTGCCTGTATTCTTTGTTTATATTTTTCTAAACATGTCTGCCTGAGTTTATCACTCAGTGATGTATGTACTGTCTCTTTTTTGGTATGTGGAGGTTTTCTCCCCGGGCCTCCACTGAAAATGGACATATATCCAGTCGGACTATCCCAGTCAACAAATGTAAAATAAAAAAATAAAATAAATACAAAATAAAATTTGAGACTGTCCTGCAATGTTGTTTTAAATATTTCTTGTGATTTTGAACTCTGAAGTCACTGTGAATACATATTTAGTATTGTTTTGTTCTTTTATTATTTATTATTAAATATATTTAAACCTATCTTTGTGGCTGATATTTGTGAGACATATTTAAGCTCTTAGGGTACTTGCATATCTATCTGGTGACACTGTACAGAACACTCCTAAATAACCTTGCTGTTGGTCAGACTACCATTTGGATAATAGTAACATTACACAGTAAGATTCACCCTTTGTGAAGGGCCTTATAGTAGCTGATAAGTAGTGGTTGGTGGCAGTGGAAACTACCTTATAGTCTGGGCAGAAGGGGGCATAGCTAGTAACCTGTGCCAGCCTTTCCCAGGAGTGTATGTGTTTGTATATAAATCAAATGTCAGTGTGTGTGTGTGTGTGTGTGTGTGTGTGTGTGTGTGTGTGTGTGTGTGTGTGTGTGTGTGTGTGTGTGTGTGCGTGCATGCGTGTGTGTATGTGTGTGTGTGTGCGTGTGTGTGTGAACTACTTGGGCAGGGATACAAAGCCCTGGTTGGACAGAGAGGATGCTGGAGGTTTTGGCTTGGCCATTCAGCTGAGATCTCAACTCTATAGCTGTGCCAATGAGGAGTCCTATTGGGAATCGGAAGAAACAGGGAGAAACCAGGCCCAGACTAAATGTGATCTCTGTGTGCTCTTAAGGGAAATTGCACTTTATTGTATGTGTATTTGTAATCCTCTCATTATGTATGTCTCCCACTGTTGCCAGTGGTGAAGATTGATGCTCCTTGATTACTTGGCCAGTCCTGGTGTGTGTATATATATATATATATATATATATATATATATATATATATATATATATATATATAAATATAAGACATTCTAATATGGTTATGGTGGTCAAATATTATAAATATTTTGGATGACTTAGGGGAGAACTGTCGCCTGATGGTATTCAAAGCAGCATGGGGAGAGAGAGGCATATCTCAGATAACTACAGTATACGCATTCGGGTCTATATTATGACAATGAACACTTAAATGTTCGAATTTGTAAAGGTCGACCTTTACAGATTGAACAGTTAAACGTTCAAAGTTGTAAAAAACTAAAAAAAAAAAAAACAAATACAAGGAAAGGGTTTAAGCAGGGGGGCAAGCCCCCCTGCACCCTCCACTACTTAAATATACCAACACCGAGATCACACTTCAGTGAACTACAGTGCGGAAATGGGAAATGTCTCATTCCATACACTGTAGCACGATCTTGGAGTTGGTATATTAAAGTAGGGGGATGTGGGGGTGCAGCCCCCCACATGGGGGTGCAGGGGGGCTTGCCCCCTCCTTAAGATACTTAAACCCTTTAGTTTTTTTTTTTTTGAGTTGTGAATTTTTTTATTAATTTTTTGTAGGAATTCGAATGCTTAACTGTTCGATCTCTAAAGGTCGACCTTTAGAGATTCAAACATTTAAGCATTCGTGCATCTAATATAGACCCTACGCATTCTAGTTCCAGTGTACAAGAACCACAGTGGCAGTCACATCTGTGGGCAGTAGAAATGTATCAAACTGCTGTCACAGTGCATGAATGTTCTGGAGAGAGTAATTGATAAACAGATATGCAGAGTAGTAGAAAGTAAGATTGGATATGAGCAGATGGACAGATCAAGATGGAGCACAATCCACACAATGTTTACAGTAAGACCAGAAGCTGAGGAAAGAGTCCAAGTGGACATTCCAAGACTTGGAGA
The DNA here is from genome assembly GCF_019279795.1 of Protopterus annectens. NCBI lineage: Eukaryota > Metazoa > Chordata > Ceratodontiformes > Protopteridae > Protopterus > Protopterus annectens. Next base: position 71,486,586 of record NC_056744.1, on the reverse strand, counting down.
AAGTATATGATGCAATGACAAGAAAGCTGATTGGACAGTCATGCAATGTTTCAGACTGCCAGAAATATTGACAGAATTTATGCAGGCTATGTCTTAGGACTGACTGACACAAGTACAAATAGTGTTTGGACTCACAGAGTGATTTCCAGTGCAAGTGAGTATGCAACATGTTTGACTCTGAGCCCACTGCTGTTTGTGCTGGTAATGGACTACATTAGCAAACAGTGTAGAGGGGACAGATCAACAAAGCTGATATATGCAGATGATGTGGCATTACAGGTGGACTCTAATCAGAAACTTCAGCAAATGAAAGGGGAATAAAATACAAAATCTGAAGTCACATGAAATGAAACTCAGTACAGGTAAGACAGTAGCAATGGCAGAAAATAAGGGGAATCAGAAAAAGCTAAAAACTGATATAGAAGGGAAATAATGGAGCAGATTAACAGCTACAGGTATCTGGGAGGGGTTGTTGAGAAGAAGTCTGAATGATAACATCAAAGCTGAAATCAGAGCGTCTGAAGCCAATTTGCAGAGAGTCTTAGGGGTATTGTGTGACAGAAAAATGTCAATGAAGCTGAAAAGTAGGGTGTACCAAACAGTGATGTGATCTGTCCTTATCATTAATTATTTTATGTTTAATGGTAAATTTTATAAACAAGAATTTGGTGTGGGGGCATGGCCAAGATGGCTAACTGAGAGCCGCAACTGGTAAAATCTCTGTAACTGAATACTTTTCACTGACAGAAAAAATAGTTACAACATTAAAATTTAGAGATACTTGTTAGCAATTTTATTCACTAATAGTCACAGAAAAGATGTATAGCTTTGAATTCTTCAAAGGCTGTAATTTTCCTGCCAGAATTTCAACTGCTTGTTAAAGAGAGAAGAGACTTCAACATAAGTCAGTCAAGAAATGGTACTTCGGATTCATGTGTTAGACAAGACATACAGTCACTAATAACTAGTTTGCAGGATGTATTACTTAAAATTGACAAACTGGATACCAGACTAGAATGTTTCAAAGAAGAGACTAGAAAGAAGATGGAACATTTAGAAATTCTTATGAAACAACAAAGTGTACAAATCAGCTGTATGGAAGAAGCTTTAAATGACCATGAAGGGAAAATAACTGAGTGTGAGTCTCAGGGTGAATTTATTTTAAAACAAAATAACTGGTTCATAGAAAAAATAACGAGTTAGAAAATAGACTGAGATGAAATAACATTAGACTTTATGGTATACCTGAAAAGCAGGAGGGAGATAATATAATAAACTTCTTAACAACCTGGCTACATAAAATATTAAATCTACTTGAAACTTTATATTTTGGAATTGAAATGACACATATTTCCCTGAGAGCAGCTTTGAAGAAGGAAAACTCACCAGCATGTTCAATTGTAGTTAGGTTTATGTCTAGTTTAGAAAAAGATCAAATATTAAAGAGGGCATGGACCAACCTACCTACTAAAATAGTGAACATGTAGTAAGATCTGACAATGATTATCCCAGTAAAGTAATGAACTAAAAAATCCTGTTTACCACTGATCAAGGAAATAAAAATGACAAAATTAAAGCCACTTTGGTGTTTCCTGTAAAGAGCAAATTATTTCTTTCTGAAGGGACCAATTTGATACACTGGAGGAGGCATATACTTTTGTTAACAACAGCAAAATCCTTGATAATACTGAAAAATGGAGTGCATATTCCTCAACCTCAAGAGACAGAGTGAGACAAATTCCTGAAAACCTGCTTCTAAAATTAAAAAGCTTAAAAACAACTGACTTTTTTCTCAGATTGCAGGACTTTTACTTTCTGAAACAATAGATTTGCCCTTTAAGTAAAAGGTTTGTACTGGACTTTAAGCTTCAAAACATATATAAGTAAGTATTTATATTTTAAGCCAAAACATTTTTCATGATGAATATAAATGGTTAGTTTTACAGTTTTACTACATTTACAGTGAATGACATACTATATTTCATTTAACTAAACTTATAAGTGCATTTCTAAATGTTAAACAAATACTTCCTGTAAGAGAATGTCATTAAATTATAAGCAATATAACTGGTAACTTCAAGACTATATAAGTTAATAATTGTATTTATAACTTTGTTTAATATGTGCATTGCTGGGTTAACTGAATGTCAGAAATAACTAATGTACTAATTAGAAGTGTTAGTGCTGGTGTTTTTTTTTTTGTTCCTGTGCAACACATTCCTTTCACAGGTCATTTATGAAACAACACTTAAAGAAAGCTTGAGAACAAATGAATGTTCAAGTTGTGTCAGAATTCTGGATTCTTGCTTGCCTTGTTTCCCGCCTTAAGCTGTTCTGAAAAAAAAATCTAGGTCTAAATTCATCACTAATGTCTGTGAAAACAGAAAGGAACTTTCTTTTTCTTTCTTTTTTAAATTATATGTGAGAAATCTACTCAAAATAATATCTTTCTTTTCTTTTCTCAGAAGTGAAGAATTGGTACAATAAAAGATTTGCAATGTTTTACAATGAGCTGTTGCTGACATATAATTTGCTTACATTTTGCTGAATGTTAATAGCTTATGTTGTAGTGTTATTAAGTCTCACTGTACATATTAATGGAAAGAAGTAAAGTTAGATGTTTATTACTGATTAAAACAGCTTAAATGAATTAAAAATAATCAGAAACTTACAGTGGAAATAAATAGCTGCTGTGTGCTGTGAGTTATTTTCACATGCTGTAATCAAATTTTGATGTCAGGATGTGAAGCTTAGATCAGAACAACAGTTCACAATGGCTAAAAACACACATTCAAATTAAACACGCAGGAATTCTTTTATATGTAGTCAAGATTGCTTGTAATACTAGAATTAATATGAAGAATAAACATGTTATGAATATGCAAATGCACAAGGAATGAGATATCTAATATGTAAGATTAATAAAAGAGCAGTATCAATAAGTTAAGAAATCCTAATCTTTATTAGAAAGCTGATAATTAAATAGCTCTTTGACAGGAGGTTTTAGAAATACAAGTTATATAGAGTAAGGTAGAATATTAGTAGGAAAATAAGACAGAAACATATATTTAAATAACAAACTGCTTATATGAAAGATGTGTATTACATATACCTGCATAGAGTAGAAATGTGACTGTACAAGATCGCATATAATTTACATACAAAATCATATAAAATATTTGAAAATAATCTGAAAGCTGAAATTTGAAGCTTGGTCATGTGAACTTTGAAGCTTTTTGCGTATTGTATGTTATTATATTCACTAAGACAAGTTGAAATAATTAATTTAATAAGTCAAAGCTGAAATATTTGTGCTATATTGCTGAATCAGTATATCCATTTTGATAGAAAGTAAAGTAGATGTTTGAACCTAGGAAGGGAGAATGGGATTTGAATTAAGCACACTGTAGCATTTAAATACAATGCAGACTGCAAATTTTTTTTGACTCCATAGAAATACAAGACATTCTTTTCGACCTCAGTACATATTTTTATGAAGTAGTTTAATAAACCAAAGGATTTTTAAACATTTTGATATTTGTCATGTTAAGAGTGTAGTACTTTAAAAATTAATTTAGAGCCTTTGTTAGTTCTAGAAAATATGTGTGCATCTTTTAGCATGATAGATATATATGTGCATTGACTTCCCTTTTATATTATAGCTTAGTATGATAAGATCACCTGTCACCTGTAGGTTTACAGATGGCTTTGTCTCTACAGTTCCCACTCTGTTCTATTTATGTAGAGATTTAGTTAAAATAATATTTAATGAGTGAATAATTTTGGAATATTTAATGGATAATTTATACTGCTATTACATAAATAGGTATATAGTACACTATTTATTAGATTACTTAACATCAGTGATTAACAGAAAAGGATTAACCTTTTATGTAGTTGTGACATCCGTGCATTGGCCCAGTAATCAAGGAGCCTCAATCCTCACCCCTAGCACCAGTGAAGGGCATCCACATTGGGAGGATAGCAAGTACACACACAGTAAAGCACACTTTCCCCTTAAGAGCACACAGAGATCACAGTTGGTCTGGGGCTGGTTTCTCTCTTTCTCTCCACATCCCCAGTAAGACTCCCCACTGGCACAGCTATAGGGTTCAGATCTCAGCTGAGTGGTCAAGCCAAAACCTCCAGCACCCTCTCTGTCAAACCAGTGCTTCGTGTCCCTACCCAAGTAGCTGACACACACACTTTGAGATTTGAGTTATATACAAATACACAGACACTCCTGGGGAAGGCTGGCACAGATTCTCCAGCTATGCCTCCTTCTGCCCAGATTATATGGTAGTGCCAACTGCCATCAACCACTACTATGAGCTACTATAAAGCCCCTTACCAAACGGTGTCCAGTTCTATTATCCAACTGGTAAGTGTGACTGAGACTTGAAGGCAATTTAGGAGGGGCTTAAACAGTATCACCAAATACATGCAAGTACTCTTAAGAGCTTAAATTATCTCTTCACAAAACAGCCACAGTTGAAAGGTTTAAAAATATTTAATAATAAATAATAAAAAAAAACTCATAAGACAATACTTATTAACTGAACACAATGACATTAGAGAGTTCAGAAATCACAGGAAATACTTTAAAACAACATTGTAGGACAGCCTCACATAAATATAGAAAACAGTTAGACTAATCTGGCCATATTCCTCTCTGTCTCTAAGAGAAACAATGTTCTAAATTCTACTTATAAGGCAACGTGCTGATGAGTTGTTGTCAGCTTCAGAACAAAATGCTAAGTCTTACTTTCTGAGGTAGCCCTTAAATTGATAATACACATTACTGCTGAGTCATTTCAGATTACATCATTCTTGTTACCTCTATTTAAGTTCCCAGGCTCACAGAAGTCAGAATTTAACATTTATTTTTGTAATTTGCACCTGCCAGGAAGTCACAGCAATAAAAGACACTTTACGTGTAAAACCTAGTAATTATCTCTGTGTTAGAACAATAGAAAAAAATACTGGCCCAGACATCCTGTCTCTGAGCTTGAGATCATACACAGTCGTAAATTCTTTGCTTACCAGCTTTCTTCCAGCGGGGTGCAATCTGGTTACATTTTGGAAGCTTAGCGCATAACCCAGTTTTCTTAAATTTTCAAACAAGCCTGTGGATCATATTAGTATTTACAATGACATAGAATTATTTTTAAAATTCTATCTAGCTAGGCTGGCAGTCTTCACAGTAGTAATGGCGGAATAGTTATAAATGGCAAATATATAACTAAAGTAATAATCTCATTATTTTTGACTTATATATAATATTATATAAACTATTTGTAAGTCATGGCAGCTTTTGCCTAGTTTTTTGATGAATGTTAGGTATTGGTATGTACAGAGATAAGTATAATAGTTTGTGTGTTCAACAGGCAAACTAGGAAGTCTGGTATCCATGGTAGGTTGTGTTTTATTAGCAAAATATACAGTTAAAGTTGCAGACTTGTCTTTGTTTTTGTTATTTACAAGTTTTAGTAGTTTAGTTTGTAAAATGGAAGAATTCAAAAAATGTGGAATGCGAAGGATGAACACCGGATAGCAGCAGATTTCTTCAGCTCCACCAACTTAACTGCACTGACAGGAAATAATTACTTTAAAAATCAACTAATGAAATAATTTTCTTTCTAAATATGTTTGGAATATCAGTTTCTTGAATAATATCTAAAAAAGAAAGAAAATTTCAATAATTTTCCTGTCAGAAATCATCTTGGAAATTTCTCTTTCATCACCTCTGTTCAAAATGAGTTCCAGTAAGGCAAACAGTCAGGATTCCAGCATCAAGAAAGAGCTTCAGTCTCTGATATCTACTATTCAGCAACTAACAACCAAAATGGACAAACTGGATACTAAAATTGATAACTTCATAGAAAAAACTACAAAACAAATGGATTTGTTACATCAAGACTTGCAACAACAGAAGGCTCAGATTACAGGCATAGAAGAGACTGTTAATGATATGGAGAACAGAATCCAGGAAGAAGAAATTAACATTGAGTTTTTACTGAAGCAGAACACACACCTACAATCCAAACTTGATGACCTGGAAAACAGATCTAGACGCAATGATATTAGAATTTTTGGACTGCCAGAAAATATAGAAGGTAACAACATTACTTCCTTTTTAAATACTTGGCTTCCCAAAACTTTAGACTTGTCAGAAGCATTTTCTTTTGGTATTGAAAGAGCCCATAGGTCCTTATCTAATTTTAACTCTAACAAAAAGTATCCTAGATCAGTTATAGTAAGATTTGTATCATCTTATGACAAGGAGATGGTATTAAAATCTGCATGGGCTACAGCACCTATTAAAATTAATGAGGCAACTGTGCGTTTTGACAATGACTATTCTTCCTTGGTAATAACTAAAAGAAAAGTTTTTTTGCCATTAATAAGAGAGCTTAAGAAAGCACAGTTCAAAACTTACCTTTTATTTCCTGCCAAACTAAAAATCTTTTTACCTGATGGCCCTAGAATTTTTCAAGACTTGGACTCGGCTTTGCTATATATTAAAAAAAATAAGATATTAGATAAAATAGAAGATATGGAATGGGCAAGTCCTTCGTTAAAGAGGATGGCAACAGGAACTTCTTGGAAGACTTCAGAGAAGCAAAAAAGACTAAAAAACAAATGACATGTTCTATATATTTTTTTTCTTTCTTTCCTTCTCTCTTAATCTCTTCAAATACAGTTACTGCATCTCCAGAAAGCCACAAATATTTTAAAGATTTATTCAAAGTTATTTTTCTGTGTGCAAAGAACTGTTTTTGTTTCATAAATAGTCAAACTCTCTGAGGAACAAATAACATGCTATCAATCAACTTGTTTCTCTTTGTGATAAAGAGACCTAAGGTTAGTAATTTGATACATTTTCTTTCTCTTCTTGTTTTAAATAATGGCATTCTTTATAAACTATGCATTTAGTGAGGGTGGGGGAGGGCAAGGAGAGAAGTATGATGTAAAATATGGAAAAAGTGAAATAATAACTTATTAGTTCTTTAAAACTATATATGCTGTTTAAACACTGTTGCTAAATATTATATCATAACTTTATTGCTTATACATGATTACAAATAATATGTCATGATATAATTGCAAATAATTAGAACTAAAATAGTTGTAAGTAATAAGTTTCATGTTTAACTTTATTAATACAAACAGCAAGTAATATTTCTTTGTAGATACTCTTTGTAGCTTCCTTTTTTTCTTTCTTCTCTCTCTCTCTCTCTTTCTTTTTTTTTTCTCTACTCTTTTCCTTTTCTTTTTTTTCTCTCTCTTTCTCTCTTATAAGTACAGTTATATGCTTCTGATAATACTGATATATGTATACAATAAGATTTGTATGAGAAAATGAAATGGGGCATATAAAAATAAGTTATATAATATGTTAAATAACTGTAGGCTTGGTTTCACTGTCATAGAGACTGTAATGACTTGTAAAATACTTCGCGAAGGTTTTGCACTGTTTAGTTTCATTTGTATTACTAAAGGAATGTCAGTCACTTGTATTTACTAAAATTCCCATCAGAATGTTAAGGGAGACAATTTGGGATATGGGTTACCTCGTGAATAGTGTCCTCGAGTTGTTTTAAAAGCTTCAACACTCAGAATACACACAGAGAAGCTGAATGCAGTCATTTTGAACTTTGACCCCTGATTTCACACTGACACATCGCAGATTCAAGAAGAACACTGTTCCAGGAAGTAGAACTGCTGTAAATGCGACTTTGTGATGAAAAACGAACTTTATGACATCTAAATGTGAGTTATTCTTTATAACAACTTACTTATTTAAGATGTAATTTATAAAATATGAAAGTTATAATGATTTTAAATGATTCAGTATGCCATAGTAAGCAAATGAGATATTTTAGAAGGCATAGAAGGTAAAACACATATACACATGTTTTTGAAAGCTTACATGACTGCAGCATATTAATGTATATAAATACTTATGATTTAAACATATATAATGTTATAAATCATTTGCCTTAACTAACTGACAAGCACAAGTATCATTATGTCTATATTTTAGAAAAAACTGTCATGTGACATATTTTAAAGCTGCAGTTCAGATATATAAAATACAGATGGCTTTCATCACAATGATTTATGTATAACTAGGAATTATCATTGCTGTGCAGTATGACTTGTAAACATATGTATGAGTATAAATATTTTATTTACTGGCAATAATAAGTATGAGAAGAAAGCTTGGTGCAAGTAATTTAAAGTTTTTAAAACTGTTAACTGCATTTCTATGGCAGAAAGTAGGAATACCCTAATATATGTAATGTCTGAACCATTATAGCCTAAGTTATTGAATCCAAATGAACATAAGAACTTATTTTTACAAACTTTTAATAAACTAATATATAGATATGCTCCTTTTTTTTTCTCTCTCTCTCTTTCTTTCTCTCTCTCTCTCTTCTCGGTTCCCATTATCAAGTTTATTAGAATGCTATTTTGATTATGAGTGTATTTTACAAAATAGATGTACATAGTAATATGAGCTGTTTCTAAATGTTCTTATTTGTTTATATGAAGCTGATTTATAAATTGTTTAGCTTTGTCTTACTAGATAATCTAATTAAATGAGGTTAACTTTAGTTAATAATAGTTAGTATTGAATTGATATGGTGGCAGCTGAGGTACTGCTGCTTAGGATAGGGGATAACTTGAGTGGTATGTGCTACTCAAAGTTGGAGTTCTTAACTCCAGGCTGGGTGCAATGTTTAATCCTAATATTATTTTCACCTGTTTATTGTTGTTTGTATATAGTTCTGACATCCACAACACATTTTATAAACTTATTGTCACTACAAATAAAAGTGAAGCCTATACAAAATCCCATAAGATTTTCAATAAATACAGCTATAATTAATGGTATACCTAAAGGAGGAGGTATAATATCATTTATTTTGTTAATTGTTATTCTGATTATATGTTTTATATGTTTATAAAAGCTAAATGATGTCTCTAAAAGGAATTTCTTTAAACATTAATGGACTGAATAACCCATGTAAAAGGGCAAGTTTAATGAGATACATTAATTTGCATAGGGCCAACTTAGTATTCCTTCAAGAAACACATCTCCTGAAAAAGGATATTGATAAATTAGCCACTAATAAATATACAGTCTTGGTTAGTTCAGAACACACTCAGAAAAAAGAGGAGTGGCTATTTTATGGAATAAAAGTATGCCCATACCTAAAATTATTAAGTCTTATAAAGATGATAAAGGAATGTTTTGTATGGTTACAATACAGATTAATGGAAAGATATATACATTAATCAATGTATATTGGATACCAGGAATTGGCATTAATACAGTGAAACACCATCTCAATAAGATCATATCATTTTCTATAGGAGATATTATTTTAGCAGGTGACTTTAATTGTATCCTACATGAAAAAGATACTACTACTATAGGAAAAAGGAAAATTACATCTAATGCAAAACATTTAAAGGATTTTGTTAATTTATATCATTTGAATGATATTAATAATCAGATAGATTCAAAATCATTACCATACACTTTTTTTCTAACAGATATAAAACTTATTCAAAAATAGAGTCTTTATTTCTAACCAGATGGTTACAGACCTAATTAATTCTAAAATTATTTCGTGTCCTATATCAGATCATAATTCAATTGTCTTTGAGTTTATGATAAAAAGTACTTACAATGTTCAGATCAAAAGGATACCAGCATACTTAACTCAACTAAAAGACTATAAAGAATATATACTTTCAGAAGTGCAACATTTTTTAGACTTAAACAATACACCTGAAGTCTCCATTGTTTATGTTTGGGATGCTTTAAAATCATATTTATATGGACAAAGTATCAGATGGTATAATAATAAAAGGAAATCTTGGGACAAGGAATTACTAGATATTCAAAGCAAATTAGACTCATACAAACATAATAATAAAGAAAATATTATGGACAAAAAGTCATTGAAGAAATAAATAAATTAAATGAGAAATACAAAGAAATTTTAACTCATAAAGTTAAAATAACATTAGAGAAATATAAGTTTTTGTCTTACTCAATAAGTCCCAAATACTTACATAGACTTAAAAATAAAACAAAAAGGTTGAATAAACAAAATCATATCAAAGAAATTTTCTCTCCAAGGAAAAAGAAGAATGTTTCTAGTTTACCAGAAATATTAGATGAATTTAGAAATCATTTTCACAAAAAGAATCATAATAACATTAACATGGAGCCTAAAGATAAAATAAAGACATTTATAACTACAAACATGAACAAAAAACTTAATAAACAACAGACTAAACTAATGGATAAAAATATTTCATATACAGAGGTTACTACACAAATAAACAAGCTTAAATCAAACAAAGCACCAGGTAATGATGGTATTATACCAGAGATCTATAAAATTCTTCCCAAAAGTACTTACTCATTAATACATAAGGTTTTTATTTTGGCCCAAAATGAGTTAACAACTCCCCCATCTTGGCAATACACATTTATTTCACCAATTTTAAAACCCAATAAAGACCCAACCAGATGCACTTCATATAGACCTATTTCATTACTTAATGTTGACTATAAAATGTTTATGAGTATTTTTGCTGATAGATTAAAGACAATCATCCCAGGCATTATAGATATAGACCAGACAGGCTTTATTGTAAATAGAAATACTTTTGATAATATAAGGAGAACTTTAACATTAATTGATTTTGCAAATAGGAAAAAGAAAGATTTAACACTTATTAGTCTCGATATAAGTTCAGCATTTGATTCAGTAAGGTGGGACTACTTGTTTATCTTACTGAAGTGCACAAACCTCTCAGATGCATTTGTAAATCTAATTGAACATCTATATAAAGGAGCATTGGCTTACATTAAGATAGGAACATATGTCTCACAAAAAATACCCATTTTAAAAGGTACAAAACAAGGGTGTCCACTCTCTCCACTATTATTTACTTTAATAATGGAGCCTTGGGCTAATTTGATCAGAAACAGTACTGATATAGAAGGATTTGATATAGATGAAAATACAATATCTAAAATTCAACTTTTTGCAGATGATGTTCTAATTACATCAGCTGGATCTAACTCTTCTATGCAGTCCTTATTTGATAAAATGATGGATTTTAAAAATATCTCTGGTTTAATATTCAATGAAGAAAAACTAAAATATTACCAATATACACACGAAAAAATGTCCTCATTAATGATTTTAACAAATATATACCCAACTCAGGTCAGATAACTTACTTAGGTATAATATTAACTAAAGATATCAAATCTATTATACATAATAATTATAGTACCTGTCTTCTTAATATACACAATCTTTTCAATAGCTGGAACAATATGTTTTTTACCATGGAAGAGAGACTCACAATTATTAAAATGATAGTATTCCCTAAGATATTATACTTAATACAATCAATAATACTCCCACCTACAAAAATAATTATTAAGAAATTGAATTCACTAATGTTAAATTTCTTATGGGCACCTAATAGACCTAGGATTGCATTAAAGAAACATACTAATAGCTGGTCTCAAGGGGCATTTCATTTCCAGACTTTAATTTATATACTATCTCTTCTATTATAAAAGTTATTACTTTGTTAATAGATCAGTCATGTGTTGCAAGATGGAAAGATTACTGGGAACTAATTAGCATTCACTTCATGAAAATCTCTTTAATACATAAAAATATTATTGTAAATAACCCCATGTTATGGTTACTAAAAGAATTTTGTACTTCATCCATTACACCAAAATATGTAGTTAGTTACCCATTAAACATTATTATCAGTTATCGTAATTTTATATTCATGCATCCTAAGTATAAGGAATGGAATTTTATTCTATTCCTATAATGTATACACAAGGTATGCTTTTGTCAACCACCTCTGAAAGAACTCTTTTAGTCACAGAGAATGATCTAAAGTATTGGTATCAGTTGCTGTCTGATAATAAAGTAAAAAATTTAGACTTCTTAAAGCAAGAATTTGATTTGAGAGAAACATGTTGGTTAGAAATTCAGACTTTTAGACAACATCTTATTAATAAAATTGATTTAATGTCTTTAACAGTTAAAGAATCTGTTCCAATACTGATTGATTACTTGATATTAAATTTACAACATAGAGTTTCTGATAAAGGTAAGCTCTCATACATACATAAAATTATCAGAGAAGAAACTCATTACAGTTCAGATACCTATTGGAATTATTTCATTTCCATTAATGGTGAATCACCAAAACAACAAGATAAACAATATATATTGGAATCTGCTTATAAAACTACTTCTTCAATTAATTGGAGACTTTTTACTTGGAAATTTTTACATAGATCCTTCTATACACCTTTAATGATGAATAAAATAAATAATAAAGACAACTTATGTAAAAGATGTAATGTAGAAATAAATGCTGATTGGGCACATATGTTTTATGACTGTATAAAATTGAAGGAATATTGGAAGTTAATCAATGATTTTTTGCAGGCCGTTTTCACAGATAATTTCATTGTTTCTAAATCACTTATATTATTTAACACACCTGTTCCTAAAAGTGTTAAAAAAGTTAAACTTCCCTTATTATGGTCTATTCTAGCAGTGGCTAGAAATATAATAACCAGAAATTGGATTTTAGATATCCCTCCTTCATTTAATGAATTTAAAAATGTTATGACTGAAGTGTGTCATATGGAATTGATGACAATAAAATCAAGAACTACTAGAAAAACATCTTATTATATTATATGGGATACTTTACAAAACCTGTTAAAAAATCTTAGTCTTAATAGCATGACATTATAGTTTAATCAATTAATTTGATTTGTAGTGGATGTCTTTGTAAATACTTTGGTTATTTTATTGAATGTTATAACTATTTCTATTTTAATTGCTTGTATAAAATTGTTATGATATTTATTTTGTATGTTAAAAACAATAAACTTGTTTAAAAAAAATGTGGAATGCATTATAGTCTTATATACAATTAAATTAATTTTGTGGATAAATGTGGCATATTATCTTTTAAAAGAAATGTATTTAAATGCACAGTATGGAGAGTTTTAATCTATTATTTATTAATGTAAATGGATTAAATAATGTCAATCATTCATGAGATATCTAAAATTAAATATTGGAGACATCATATTCTTGCAAGATACTTACTTGATAGATAAAGATATAGAATATGTAAATAGCTTAGGTTACAAAATGTTATCATCTGCTTCTTTAAACAAAAAGAGGAGAGAAACTGCTATACTTTAGAGAAACTCTACTGTAATGCCTAAGGCCATGAGATCTATTACTGATCCCAAAGGAATGCATTCTGCTTAAGGCCATGGAATCTGTTAATGATCCCAACGGAATGTATACATTTTTGTTTCAAAAACATAAGTTATGGCATGTCAAAGTGTGGGTTTTGTAGACATTGTGAATTCATTCTTGAAGGAAATGTCATCCAGTTAAAGAACCTTCCTACAATGATCAACTTAAGAGATGCATATAACTGTAACTCCGCTGGAGTAGTCTACACTGAGATTTGCCAAGGATGTGGTTCTTATTATATAGGGAAAACCAAGATACCTTTACACAAATGAATTTATGAATGTTTATATGATATTCAAATACAAAATGATAACAACAATGCATATTTAAGCATACTACTGCATGCCTAAATGTTCTCAGTTGTAAATTTAAAATTTCCATTCTTGAAAAGGCACCAAGGGACCCCAGGGAAGGACTGTGGGAAACGATTATTCAGAAAAAAGAATTACAGTGTCAGTTTAGACTGCATACTCTACAGCCACCAGGTTTAAATGAAAATGTGCCCACCTCAAGTATTTTAAGATTAAAAGCAATGGACCTGACATGATTACAAAGTATTAAAATAATATATATAGTTTTAAAAGGACATGTAAATTTCAAAACACGCCAATAATTTCACGGGATTGGTAAATGTGGTACAATACAATTCTTAATGCCTATGTTTTATTCCTTTAACAAAACAGGCATGTCAGTACGATGTAAGCAGAAGAAGAGGACATAGTACATTTGGTGGTTTAATTTGTTGTTCTGAAGAAGCCTACAGAAGGAAAAGCAGATGAAATGCTCAACTTTATGGACAAATTATCCTTCTAGCATCTATACCTTGGATTTTATCATTTGGAATTTAAATCTGTGTGTTATTTCAGGTGCCGATGGTACAACCTACACAAGCGCAAGACTTAATTGTCGAAAAACATTTTTATCAGGAGAGATTTTAAACTTGAATTTTACATGGAATAAAGTTTACAAATTTTAACAACTAGAAGAAAAAGTTTCCTGAGTCCATACAACCACTGGTTTGTGTTATATTTAATGTATACATATGTAATAATTAAATATAATGGAAAACTCTATACACTAGCTAATTTTTACAGGCTCTCTGGTATATGTGCAGAAGTGGCTAAAGATCATTTAAACTTACTACAAAGTCATTGGAAGGGTAGTTTAATTTTAGCAGGGATTTTAACTGCATATGGAGTATACAAGATAAAGATGAACAGAAGAAAGCTAAAATACAGTCATCAGCTAAAGAACTAAACAGATGGATTAGTAATAATAATTTACTTGATTTACTAGTAAACGCTGAAGATAAATCATTATTCTTTGCTCATTATTCTTATGCGTCTGGCACACAAACTAGAATTGATTGGATTTATACCTCTATAGATTTACTTAATCCAGTGAATTATTTTAAAAATATTCCTTGCCCTTTATCTGATCATAATACATTAAGTATTAATATATTAATGGATATAAGGACATTTCAGATTATTTATAGAATCCCTGTTTATATGATGAAATTAAAAGAATTTAAAAGTTACCTTAATGAACAAATCAAGATTTTTTTATATCTTTGCATGGTAATGGTTAGGTTAGTAAAGCCATGCTATGGGACTCCTTAAAAATGCATACTAGAGATAGCATGGGAGGATAGGCTACTAATAAAATGAAAGAATGAGAGAAAGAGTTGTTAGAAATGCAAGATGAAAATACAAAACGTGAGTTTTGAAAACAAAGAAATTAGATAATACTAAAGTTATTAAAAATAATGACAAAACATCAAACAGTTGTAACACATAAAGTGGAAATAACTTTAGAAAAAAAAAATAAAATTGCACAGTTATGCAATGACTTCAAAAAATCTACACAGATTCCCTAATAGAAATATGATGTTAAGCAAAAAGGCACGAATTTATAGTATTAGAAATCCTCACACTAATAAGCTTACTTCAGAAATAGAGGAAATGCTTAATATTTTAAAAAATCCACAAAGATCTTAATAAAGATAAAAATAATAATCCTAATGATTACAAAATTGGCAAGCATTTAAATAAAAATGTTACTAATAAATTTAATCACCAACAGATATATTTGTTGAATAAGCCTATTACCTTAATACAAGTTAAAGTAGCTTTAAAAAAGAGAAAAATAGAAAAGCTCCAGGGTAATTCCTCCCTCATGGAAAGTTTCTGTAATCTATCCTATACCTTAACAAGGAAAGGCTAAGTTAGTTTCCTCGTGTAGACCTATTTATTTAATGTAGACTATAAAATATTTTCTTCCATTCTGACTACAAGATTAAAATATACAATAGCTAAATTAATTAATAAATATCAAACAGGGTTTCTAGTCAATGGATTAACATATGATAATATAAAAAGGGTAGTAACTATCTTACATTTAACAAAAGGAATGAACAAGAAATTGGCCCTAATTAGCTTAGACATCAAGAGTGCTTTTGATTCTGTAGGTTGGAACTATTTGTTTACAACTTTAGAAGAGTTTCATTTCCAGGTGAGTTTATAGGAATATTAAAAACCTGTATAGATACCTCAAGCATATGTTAAAATTTGATCTTACATTTCTCAATGATTCACTTTAAACAAAGGCACAAAGTAAGGGTGTCTCTTGTCCCCTCTACTATTTGCATTCGTTATTCAACCCATAGTTAATAATACAAGAAGCAATGAAAAAAATGATGGATTCTCAATTAACAGAGATTGTCAATCTAAAAGACAGCTTTTTACAGATGATATTTTACTAACTACAGGAGATTTAAATTATTCAATTGAGAAAAAGATGAGGAAATTAAAAAGTTTCAAGAAGTATACCTGTTGAAATTTAATAATAATAAAACTGAAAGTTTACTGTTAAATCATTTACTAGATAGTACATTTAAAGATAAATATAATTGAGAAAGGCAAGAACTAAGAAAATTAGGAATACAAATCTGTCAAGATATGAGTAAGATTATTAATAATAATTGTGAAAAATAATTGAAGAAGTGCTACTTCTTATTAAAATGGAATTCATTTTTTACTTTTGGGGCTAGGTTAGTACTTATTAAAATTATTATATTACCTAAAATTAAATATATATTGCATTCAATAGTTTTAATCCAGCCATCCATAACCCCCTTTTTCCCATTTTGGTACATGGGGTGTGGGTGTCACTTCAACAATGAAAATCATCTAGAGCCAATGTTCACACTGCCATATGGCTTAACTGCTGCAGTCAATAGCTATAACACCCGACAAAAAATATTTAAAGAAAATGGAAAACATGTTAACTTCATTCTTATGGTATCCTAAAAAGCCAAGCATTGCTTATAGAAATTATACAATACTATGGAGTATGGTGGTATTATCTTCCCAGACGAATAGTCTTATTCTATTGCTGAAAAATTTTAACTCTATTATACTCTAGATAGACTAATTCTGCGGTGGTACCGCGGTAGCATTGTTACCTCACAGCAAGAAGTTCTCCCATTCGATTCTCGGCATGGGTTGGGAGTGCCTTCATTGTGGAGTCTGCATGTCCTCCCCACAGTTGGGTAGCGTTCGAAAGACATGCGTGCGTGATCAGGCATGCCTTCATTGAAGGTTGGGCGTCGAGCTGGCACCTCGGCGTTTCATAAAAATCTACTGCCAATCATTAGTGGACTGGAGTTCCGCTGTGGCGACCCCTTACCGGGAAAAAGCCGAAAGACAAACAACAACATACTCTGCATAGACTGAACTTACACTAGTCAATGGAAAAGCATTCAGCAACAGGTTATACTAAATTCTTATAAGTTTATTAAATATGACAAATTAGAAATATGTAACAATCCTTTCATCTGGTTGACAAAATTTACCTTAGAAGGAAATTAAGTTCAAGCTTTAGACTCTGCATATATAAAATCAATACTTAAAACAGTTAAGAAATATGTTTTTAAAATTCCAGTAATATCAAAATGGAAATTTTTGTGCTTTCCCATTGGATACAGCTCTAGATTTAAGGAAACTCAGAACAATGTTAAAATGAATTCACTATAAAGGAATATATTAGTATTATGGTCTGATTGCTTTGATAAAGGAAAAGCTAAGTTACCAGGATATTTAATGAAAGAATATAAGTTGGATGATTCTGCTAACCAGTTAATATTGTCCATCAGTAAAAAAAAATAATAATAAAATGAATAAATGTGTAGATAATATGAGTGTAAAGGGCAGAGAACTGTTATCCCATTGTATGAATATATGAATGCTATCATCAAGGGTAGATTAACGTAGAAAAGAAACGTGCCCAAGTTATATGTGTTAATTATAAATAATAATAATAATTATTATTATTATTTTGATGCAAAATTCTGGAACGTCTTCAATAGTAGTGGATTAAGTGACTCAATAGATGCTAACAATAATTAAAATCAGTTAGTTAAACTTCTTTAAGTTTATACTGAAAAGTTTTTATGTGGAAATGTATACATAGAATGTTTGTCACTCTCTATAAAATCTCTAAGTTCAGTAAAATGCGATCTGAAGTAGTTTACTTTATTTAGTCTTCAACCTGTGGGTTACGGATCCATATTGGATCTGAGCCGGCAACTTTTACTAGCATCAGCTCTGAGCTCCAAACTCCTCCCCTTACCCATGATGCATCTCCACTGCCTTAAATCCCCAAATTATGTTTGCCGCGAATAGCTTATGCATCATGATCTCTTGATCTCCAATTTAGTCAAGTGGGGAAAACCTTTTTGAGTATCTTTTTTCTTCAGAATTTTGTTAGTTTTAGTATAGGTCCCCTTTCTCCTCCACTTACTTTGTGTTGAGTTATAGAGTTTTAGGATAGTTAGAGTTGTTTGTACTGTTGTGTAGATTGTAGCTTCCCCTCCCCCCTCAGTGTTTTCTGTGTACAAGTGTGATGAGTGGGTGTGTGTGTGTGCCAGTTAGAAAGAAACTGTCTTTTTTCCTGAGTTATCTTTCTACTGAGATAGTATGGCTGAAAAGCTTGTTTTCAAGCATTGCACAGTGAGGCCATAAATTATCCCCTGAGGATGGCCATACTCTATGTGTTTTGTGCTTGGGTGTGGCCCATCTGAGTGTGGACTGCAGCATATGTGTGGGCTTCAACCCCCACACCATTAAAAATAGGAAGGCCAACTTGGCCCTCAAAGGCTTTCTTCCCCCTTCAGAATCTGTTTCCTCGCCTCCGGCTTCAGTCACAACAACTGCTGTGGCCGCCTCTCCTTCTTCTCTTCCTCTGGTTCTCCTCCCTCCCAGGCTGGGACTCAATCTCCTGTACCAAAGCCTGTAGTAGCGGAGCAGAAAAGAGGTAGAGAGAGGGAGAGAGAGTCAAAGGCAAGGGAAAAGAGAAAGAGGTCTCTGGACCTCGCTTCACCTAGAAAGATGCCACAGATCCATGACTCCCCTCAGCTCCAGTCTTTGAGGTTCTCTCTGGAGCTGGAGAAGACACGTTCAGCTTCTCTGGCCTTAGTTCCCTGATCTGCCAGGTTAGAGTCCATGGCCTCATCGAGGTACACCCAGTTCTTGTCTGACATGGATCTAGATAAAATGATGAGGAGGTTTATCCATACTCAGATCCAGATGGGGTCTTTCCAGCCCCCCTCCCTCAGGAGGGGGGGAACTCGTTCCTTTTTTCCAACCTATATCTCCTTCTCTGATCCGACCTTTGGGTTTGGAGTATTTGGATCTGAGGTTGGCTTTGGTCAGTCAGTCTGCACCGATGGTACCTACTTCCTTGACACCGACAGCTGCCCGGAGCATATCGGATCTGACCAGCTCAGATCCATGCTGCTCTCGGAGCTGGAGCTTGGGTGTCGGATCCGAGGGAGTGGAACCCTTTTCTTCGGCTCCGTCTTTGTCAGGCCAGGTTCACACCCTTGGAGCTCTGTCCACCTCACACCCGGCTTTAATTCTGTCATCGGACCTGGAGACTCTGGCCTCCTTATTGGTTTCAAAGGAGGTTGGCTCTCCTTTGTCATTTGATGTGGTAGAAAGGGTTCTCTCTGCTAGATCGAGAACCCTGACTGCCCCCTTGGACTCCACCCAGACCCCCCCAGCTTTGTCTATGGTCCCCATCATTTTATCAGAGGGACAGCCCATGCTTGAAGAGCCCCAGATGGTTCCCCCTGAGGAACAAGTGGCTTGCGAGCTTCCCCAAGAGAGCCCCACCAGAGAGGTACCTCGCAAGCATACGTGCAAGAGGAGGCACTTAGACTTCCCCGAGTCCCTCACCGAGGACACAGACTTTCATGATGGAAGAAGGTTTCCCTAGGTCATCTCCTGAGGATGTCTCCTTTGGAGATATCATGGAAATCCTGCTCCAGTGAGGAGGTTGGTCTGCCCCCAAACCTTCTTCTGATGAGTCCATGTTCCTGGAGGATTTTGGCATGGGCCCATCTACTTCCTGGGTGTCCCCTCCTGCAGATCCTTTGGTGGATGTGGTCACCTCGCAGGCATGGAAGGAACTGGACACCATAGAACCTATCCCAAAAAGATCAGATAAGATCTTAAGCCCACCCCCATAGACAGACCAGCATGGAACAAGGGCTCCCCCGTAGACGCCATGGTGGTAGCAGCAGACACTAAGAGGGAACTTGCTCAGGAGAGTTCTTCGGTCCATCCTCCTGACCAAAAGTTGTGGATGATGGACCGCCTAGGGAAGTGGATTTACGCTTCAGCTACCTTTTCGATTAGGGCACTGAACTACCTGGCCCATGTCACCAGACTCCAACGCGACCTAGTAAAGGAGCTGGAGGAGTCTCCGCCTAAGTCCATGTTGCAGGAGGACAAGGCTTCATTCTCCATGTGCATGGACACTTTAAAGGCAGTAACTAACACAGCCATGTGACTCCTTTCACATGCTATGGAAGGAGTGGCTAGGGTGACTGGGTAAGGCGTGTCCATGAGGCAGAACACCTGGCTCAGGTTATGGCAATTTTCCAAACCCTTCAAGGCGTCTTATGCCAATGCCCCTTATGACGGCTCTACACTCTTTGGTAAGACCATCAGAGAGACATTAGTCCAGAGTGAAAAGGATGGGAAGACACTGTCTGCCATCAGGATCCACTTCTCTAACCCTCAAAGGTCTTTTTCCCAGAACCAGAGAGGGCAAAAGAAGATGTGGTTCCAGAAGTCACAGTATTCCCAGGACACTCAGGGCTCTTCTTCCCCCAAAGGCAGAGGGGGACAGAATGGAAGCCAGCCCAGAAGCAGAGGGGGTCCAAGGAACTTTGGGTCTCGAGAACCTTTCTCGGACAGACCTGGGCAGCAACCCTGAGGGGTTGCCCGACTGCTATACTCTGCACCTAGCAGCATGGGAGTCCATAACAATGGACCACTGGGTGCTTCAAATCTCACAGACACCTCCCGGATGTACCACCCATGCAAAAGGAGGCAGCAGTGCAGGAAATTTCCAAGCTGCTAGAAAAACGAGCCATTAAAACTGTTCCCCCAGATCAGTCTTAATCAGGCTTTTACTCCAGGTTCTTTTTGGTGCCAAAGAAAATGAGGGACTTAAGGCCCATTCTGGACTCTCTACCCTGATCCTGTCAGTTGCCAAAGAGAAGTTTCAGATTACATTACAGTCCATCATGCTGTACCTGCAATAGAGTGACTGGATGTGCTCGTTAGACCTCCAGGATGCTTACTATCACATAAAAATGCACAGAAGCCCCAGGAAGTTCCTCCTCTTCTGGCTAGGAGTCAATCATTACCAATTTCGAGCCCTATCCTTTGGTCTCACCAAATCCCCCAGGGTGTTTGCCAAAGTGATGGTAGTGGTCACGGCTCACCTGAGGCTTCAGGGGATTCAGGTCTATCTGTACCTGGACGATTGGCTCCTCACTGCTCCCACCAGGCATCTACTCTCCCAAACCAGGGATTATTTCCAGAATCTTGCCCTGCATTTGGGGATCACAATCAATGCATCCAAATCTCTCCTAGATCTGGTACAGGTGATAGACTACATTAGTGCCAGGATAGATAGTCGTCAGTGCAAAATCTTCCTCACCGCAAAGAGAGTTCAAAACTTGGGGATGCATGTCTCCCTGATCTACCACTCTCATCTCCCAATGGCGGAATCGGTGTTGAGGGCCTTAGGCTCGATGGCAGCTACCATAACTCTTCTCCCGTGTGCTTGGTTACACATGAGAATTCTACAGTGGACTCTAGTTGTTCAATGGTCCCTGTTGGAACTGTCATTGACATATCCAATTCAACTCAGTCGAGTCTGTCAGTCGTCCCTCATATGGTGGATATGCTCTCCAGACATTTTGGAGGGACAACCTTTTGTTCCAGCCACGGCCCAAGCCACAGTGACCACAGATGCCTTCCAACTCAGGTGGGGGGGGCATTGGTTGGACAGGACAGTCCAAGGCCTGTGGTTCCCCATAGAGACCAGCTTGCACATAAATGTCCTAGAGATGAGGGCGGTCCTTCTAACATTGCAGGCCTTTCATGCCTTTCTTCCTCTGGGGACAATTGCTATTCAGTCAGACAACATATCAGTGGTCTGGTATGTCAACAAACAGGGAAGGATCAGATCTTACTCCCTTTGTTGCAAGGCCATGAGAGTGTGGGAATTGGTGATCTCCACCGGTCACTTTCTCATCGCAATGCACATTCTGGGATGGTCCAACATCCTAGCAGACAGGCTAAGTCAGACCATTCTGATGCCTTATGAGTGGTCTCTGAATATGTCAGTAGGGGAACAAAACTTCAGTGAGTGGGGTCAACCTTGCTGCAATCTCTTTGCATCTCCTTCCAATGCGAAGTGCAGCAAGGTTTTCGCTCTGAATCCCCTGCCAGGGGAGCCCCACCTAGAGATGCTCTAGTTCATGCTTGGCCTCCCAGTCTTCTGTATGCTTACTCACCAGTACCTCTCATTCCGAGGTTTCTACAGAAAGCTCATCGACTGGGGAACAAAGTGATCCTCATTGCCCAATTCTGGCCTCGCCAGGGATGGTTTCCCTTCCTTTGGTCTCACCTTCTGGCTCTGCCTTGGATCTTAGATCCCATTCAGGATTTAATTTCATACCCTTCAGGGGTCCCTTATCCTAATCTGGACAGCCCGATGCTCACAGCTTGGCTGTTCCAGTTCCCATGATTGCTAGGACTCCTGGACTATCCTCCTCAGTTAGATCTGTTTTGGTGGCTGCTCATAAATCTTCGACCAGGAAGCTTTATTGCAGCAAGTGGAAACGTTTTTCCTTTCGGGCCTCTCAAAGGAGTTTAGACCCTTTCACCGCTCCTATTTACACTATTCTTGATTTTCTAGCTGATATTTTTTCAACACAGAGCTAGTTTTTCTACTGTCAAAGTTCAGTTGGTTGCCATCTCTCATTTTCATGTGGGAGAGAATTCTGCCTCTTTAGCCTCTTCCAGACTATGTAAAGCCTTTATCAAAGGCACCTTTTTGTTATGCCCCCCGGTCAAAGATCCTGTTCCCCCATGGGACCTTACTATGGTTCTTCAAGCTTTGGTCGCTCTGCCTTTTGAGCCTGCCGCAACTGCAGATCTGAAATTTTTATCTTGGAAAACAGCTTTTCTGATGGCTATTACCTCTGCAAAAAGGGTTTCAGGATTACAGGCCTTGTCCATCAAAATTCCTTACATGATTTTTCACAAAGATAGTGTTTCTCTTCGAACCAATCCATCCTTTCTTCCTAAGGTGGCATCACCAGTCAATATCAATCAGACCATCAATTTGCCTGTTTTTTCCTAATTTTACTAACAAGATGGAATACAAATTCCACATGATGGATGTTCATAGACAGTTACAATTCTATTTACACAGGACAAAAAATTTCCATAAATCTGATCAATTGTTTGTTTCCTTTTATAAACCCTTTTTGGGGAAACCTTTCCCCAAGGTTACTATAGCTAGATGGATTTCTTCATGCATCCTGCAGGTCTATAAGGACAGAGGCATGTCTCCTCCAGGTCAGGTGAAAGCTCATGCCACTAGGTCCATGGTTACATTTGCGGCCTTTTGGTCTAGAGTGTCTTCGGATGATAATTGTTCTGCAGCTACTTGGTCCTCATCTCATACGTTTATTTGTCATTACAAATTGGATTTGACTTACAGAATGAGAGCATCCTTCGGTTCCGTGGTGCTCCAGAATATCCTTCCATGAGAGCCTCCCAGGAGTTTAGTAGCTGGGCACTCTGTCCCACAGGCTGAAGACCAAATAAAGCAAACTACTTCAGATAAAGAAGTTATGTACTCACCATAATGTTCCATCTGAGTAGTTGTATTTCATTTGTCTTCAACCGTCCCTCCCTCCCTTTCCCCCGGACCTTGGCGTATGATCAGCCTACGGCTGCAGTATAGGTCATAAGAAAAAAATTTCAGGTTGTGTTATCAGCATAAGCTTCAGCAAACTCGATCTGGGGATGGAAGGCAGTGGAGGTGTATTATGGGTAAGGGGAGGAGTTTGGAGCTTGGAGCTGATGCTAGTAAAAGTTGCTGGCTCGGATCCAATACGGATCCGTAACCCACAGGTTGAAGACAAATGAAGTACAACTACTCAGATGGAACATTATGGTGAGTACATAACTTCTTTTTTTCAGTTTGTTTGAGATATAGTAAAATTGTAAAAGGTGATTGGACACACATGTTTATGGGTTGTAAAAAATGAAATGTATATTGGGAAGAGATAAGTATGTTTATAAAGGAGTTATGGTTTGATAATTGTTCTTTAACTAGATCAATAATACTAATGAATGTTCTACTTCCTGTATCTGTAAAAGCCAAACAACAAAAAATGTTTTGGGCTCTCTTGGCAGTTGCTAAAAATGTTATTACAAAAAATTGGAAATCAAACTCAGTTTCTACTTTCAAAGAAATGTTAAATTTAACAGCAATACTATGTAAAACTGAAAAGAAAGTGATCAGAATAAGATCTATAAATTATATGCGGTAACCTTGAAATGTTGTTATTGAAATACCAAGTCTCTAAATATGTTAATTGTATAAGATTACCTTGATAATTCACTGTATTCCTATGATTGTATAACAATATATGGTGTTAAATTTCTTCCTTTCTATGTATATATTGTAAATATGTTAAATTAATAAAAATGTTCTTATTAAAAAAATTATTTGATAAGCTATTCAGGCCAGAATGGCATGTAATTATACCAACTTAGTCATGGCTTACTGAGAAATGTAATTTGTTCATAACTATATTTTTTAATGTTTTCTGCTTTTTTATTGACAATATCTTTTAATCTGAACAAGGAATATTATAAATTTAATGGAGTTAAATTAATTTTTGAATAACACCACTAATTATTTTAATGCTTACAAGTGAATGGGATTATTCACAGTTTTTTTAGATAAGGTTGTATATAGACAATCAAGAAAAATATATTTAAATATCATTTCAATTTCAAAAACCCCAGTAGTAATACATATCTATATTTTCAAAGTATGCACTCCCCCATATTTAAAAATAAAGTTAATCAAAAGAAAGTCAGTAAAGTTAAAGACTTTGACTTCTGAATGTAGCAAATATGGAGAAACGTTTATCTAGGAACTGTAGATAACCAACCTATCAATAACAGCAACTGTTGTTGTTGAAAAATAACTTGTGATAACTGCAATAAAAACTTGAGAATGGGTATGGTTCTAACATATAGTCTCAATAGTAAGACAATAAATTATATGGTCAAAAATAATTGGAGAATTTTGAGATCAAATCCTGGTATTTTAGAAAGGTGGGAGAGGGTCCCCATTTTTTTATTAAATTTTAATTTTAAAGATTTATGTGGTTTTAGAAATAAAGCACTAGCTAAGAACAGTATGAGTTGGAATACTTAATAATTTTCTAGTAGCATGTGTAGGTTTATAACAGAACTGACTATTTTTATTTTGCAAATACAAAAGAATATATACAGCCTCTCAGAAATATTTACTTGCAACTCAGACTTTGTTACTTATGCTGCAATATGCTCATTTTGTGTTTTTTTTATTTTGGAAAAATTAACATAAAAGCAAGGCACAGGATATACGAGCACAAATATAACATAAATAATAAAAGTCAGGTTATTCCTTTGTAAAACAAGCAGTTAAAGCTGTTTTGTGGGTTTGATTATATTAAAAAGATGACAATGGTGGATTCAGGGACATAATGCTACAATGCTTATAATATTTCTGGAAAACTATGTTGGATTCCTGTGATCCCCCTCAAAGTTTTCAGCTTTAATCTGAATTGTAAAAGTCATCATAAAAAAGTCAAGGTTTATGCATTAAAACAGTAAAATAATTTTTATAGGCTTGTTAGCTGCAACTTCACTTTTATTAGTGCCTTCCATTTCATGTGATTTTTTTATATTTGAATTGTCATTGATTCACTATATCTTCAGTTTCAAACAAATAAGTCCAAACCAGCCCAGAAGTTGAAAATGTTGAAACACAGGTGCCCAGTAGGAAGGTAGCTGGAATAAAGAAGCTGAACCACGACAAAGTAAAATCTTTTTAATACAAAATGGTGAGCGCTTTCGCAATGGTAACCATTGCTTCATCAGACAGTCTGTTGAAGTCTCTGTATTAGTATATATAAGTGAGAAAAAAGTTATTTCCAATTATGATGTTTTATTATTTTTACATAAAATTCAGTTGTTCTTTATCCTCAACAGTTACTGTTTTTTTCTGGTTAAACATTTATTTTATAGATCCACGGGAGGTATTGGAATAGAATGACTTTTGCATTGAGAATGGGATACAGTTTTATGATGTTATAGAAACAAAAATAAGCACCGGTGTTCTCTATCTCTTTCATATGCCTGGTCAGTAGAATCTGGCTAACGTTCTTCTCTTGGTTTTGTTCATCACCAGGTCGCCTGGTAACATGTGACTACGGACTTACTTCATTACTAGTGCACTGCAAGGTTTTGGCATTAGAACCTGATGTAGCATTTGTCGTTATTTACTTTCTCTGCATAGGAGGTTATTTTTAGCTAGTAAGAAGTTATGGGAACATCTTATTCGCTATGTTCTCCTATAAAGTTAATCATGTTCTCTCTTTCTGTTCTTAAAGTATCTTCTTCCCTCTGAGCTTTTTTTGGTATATTTGGTAAACTTGTGAGTCCACAAACTCAAGATTTACTTTCTTCAATATTTGGCTTTTTTTTTCTTTTTGCACGTTTCTGTGTTAACATTGCTTGTTAGCCTCTGTGTTGAGTTCTTTCCCTATAATGGCATCCCTTATAGATTAGAGTTCTGTTGTTTTATCACTGGAGCCCACTTCTGCAAGAACTGTAGTTTGATAAGTCTCTACTCAGATTGCTTAATCTACTAGGGGCAGGGCATGTGTAAAAATACAGGTTTATTGAAATTCCACAAAGTAAAATGTCAGCCCACTTAGCTGTGCAATTTCAAAAATGAAAGCAAACAGTACATTCATAACAACATCCAGTTCCTTCTGCCCTTCCAGGATATAGGCTGACTTTTAACCAAAAAAGAAATGCTCGGACTGCAGACTCTCCACGGTCCAAAGGGACTTCTCCAGGCTAAACTTTCACCTGCAAAACTGATATTTCTTCAAGGTACAAATAACAGGATACACTATATAGTTTATCTCTTATTGATCCCTCACTCAGTCTACATTTCCAGGTCTTCCTTTCAGGTGAAAATTCAGTGAGGAATTAACTTCCTGAATTGAGCTCTCCAATTGAATTCCTTTTATACTACAGCAATTGGCAATGAAAACTTTGTGATTTTAGCTACTTGCTGTGCGACTGCTACAACCCTCTTTAAATTCTAAGAACACAATTGAAAGCCCATACCAACACATAACAATAAATAGACATACTGACCTACTTTCAGTGACAGATACATGGACACTGATGTGCGAACGCACGCAAACACACACATCATGCACACAGCCTATGTTCACAGACTCACTGTAGAGTCTGATTCACTTTATTTATTTATTTATTTATGCAATTTATTAACAGGGGTACACCACTGCTCCCATAGGACCAATTACAGTCTCAGCCCATAATGTGAATGCACATCAAGTGGAAAAAATATAAATAATTTATACAATGAAAGAGCACACTAAAAAGGAAAGTTTAGCTAATATAAAATGGAATTTTTTTTAAAAAAGGTAGTCAACAGAACCACTATGTACAATATTTATATCAGTCAGAGTAGTGATATATTTGGAGTTAAAGAAGAGTTGTTATGGTGAAAATGATAGGCAGTATGTGCAGGAGATTAAGGACTAGGTTATGTGACCTAAAGCAGAGCATTTACAAGCAGCCTGTGCTGTGAAATGTTCTTTAGTTTGTGTCCCAGAGGAAGCGTAGTTAGAGATGTCTTTAAGATTTGAGGAAAGATCCCTCTAGAGCTTGGGTTCAAGGGTAGAAAGGGAGTGGTTAAAGCACTGAACTCTGGTTTTAGGTGCTTGCAAGAGAGACCTTGACTGGGTATGATACCTAAGGTGATATGACAGAGGTTGTAGAAGTAAGCTAGAGGAAATAGAAGGGCAGGAATTTTCTTTCAGGAGCCAGAAAAGTTGATTGCCAAGGTTTAGATTGGCTCATTGCTAAACCAGCAGACAGTTGGCTTTGGCTAATGTAAGATAGTGATGGTCTTACCTTGGGGAAAGGGTAGTAAAGCCAAAGATGGAGTTGGATATTGTTTGGATCATGGTAGAATTACTTTTGGAGGCAGATGCTACAAGAGAGAAGTAGAATCCCTTTGCCAATAAAATTTCTTGTTGGATGGGAGAGGAAAGAAGAGATTTTGTTAGTCCAAAAGAGTTGAGAGTGTATCTTTTTCTGGGTGATTTTTAGATGATTGTGGAAGTTAATCATGGTATCAAGCCAGACTCCAAATTATCTGAAGGTGTTAACCTGCTGAATGGCATTATTAAGGTGAGCGTTTGGAGGAGTTTAATGATCTGTTAACCAGTTTGTTATATGTCTCCTCTTTTGGCGGCTCTTGTGATGTCTAATTGGCTGTTTGGACAGGGTTCTGAGGAAGATGTAGTGTTGTCTGATAGGAGTTGGGTTAGACTTCCAGGAGAGCCATGCTTTGTCTCTGAGAGATAGGAGGCCTTTCATAAAGGTTTGGGCCCAGCTGCTGTGACAACAGCAGAGCAGTCATTAGCATCATATGCTGCTGATGAAAGTTAGTGCAACAGACTCAAGTAGTGATGTGGCTACATTACTGTACTGGCAGTAGGAGAGCATTGCTTATGTAATTGTACTTAACAGCACTGCAGTACAACCTAGGATACACTGTTATGTCCCAAGATGTCTCCCTGTTCTACCAGGCGCGTCATTCCGAGGAATAGTGGTAGTTTTGATCAGCTATGTTTTGCAGTGCAACACCATTCCTTGATATTCAAGGGTTCAACTGATAAGTTTGGAACATGTTATCCACTGTTGCACTCCCTTAGTTTTCTTCCCTAATATAATTTATTCTGCACTTCCTTTATTTGTGAATCTTGGGCTACTGTGTATCTGCATTTGTATACCAAATGCTTACCAAGAGGAATTTAGTTACATAGCTCAGTATGTCCATATAGTGAGGGACACTGTGGGGTTGGGGTAGTTATACAAAATGCAGAAGGCATAATAAGGGTTACTACATACCAGCCCTACAGAATTGTGTACTTGTTTATGAATAGAGCCTGTGGTAAGAAAGATCCAGAAATGCAAATGCTTAAAGAAGTTGCTACTGAAAATCATTAAGAAGAGAGGACTGCTATGAAGAAAGAAATACAGCCTTATTTTTCATTTAAAGGAGAAAGCAGCTGCATGCATAATTTCTTGTGTAAAGCAGCTAAATCAATATTCCCAAATAAGTTAAGAAATGAAACATTACCAATAATAAATGAACCTTGTCTGGACATAGTTCTATGTAAATAAAGACTATATGATATGCTCTTCTGACAAAACTGTAGGTACAAACAGAACAATACATTTGAACTGTGCTGTATATAAAACTCTCTGTTCCGGGGTTTAGAGCATATAATGTCTTCAGATCCTTGGGAAAATGTGGGTGAGTATCTGTACTTGTTAGAAAGAGCATTATTTCACATAAAATTGCACACAACCCTAACTTGGAGCACATCTACATTCAAATTACCCTTAATAAATACAACTATTGCTTCACTGCTAGCTACAGATTAATGTCATCCAAAGATCACAGATATTACCAAACACCATTGAGGTATTAAATATAAAACCAAATACCTTCTTACTAGGGGACTTCAATCACCCAAGTAATGATTGACATGAGTACACCTCTAAAAATAATTACATCCAGCGTTTCCTAAATTAATACCAATATACTGCAGCAAATTGTAAAACTACCCACTTGCGGCTCTAATACCATTGACCTGGTGCATACCTGCCTAGCACCCACCTGCACCCCACCCTGCATCTTATCATCCCTGGTTAAGTCTGACCACAAATCAGTCATCTTTTCTGTTAGGACTTGTGGTACCACCCCAACACCAAATGAGATCATCTTTTGGGACTTCTCCAAGGCAAACCTTCTTCAACTTGTTGAAGACATAAACAAAAATCCCAATAATCCCTTGCAAATGGACCCAGCTGAGCGGGCTACTGTACTCACCTCTGACTTTTGCCAGCACCTGAACAGTTGCAAAGAAAAGTCACTACCCATCCTCACTAAATCATCATCTTCTTTCGGCTGTTCCCGTTAGGGGTCGTCACAGCGGATCATCTTTTTCCATTTCTTCCTGTCCTCTGCATCTTGCTCTGTCACACTAACCACCTGCATGTCCTCTCTCACCACATCCATAAACTTTATCTTAGGCCTTTCTCTTTTCCTGTTACCTGGCAGCTTCATCCTTAGAATCTTTTTCCCAATATACTCAGCATCCCTCCTCAGCACATGTCCAAACCTTCCAACCTGGGCTGACCCTCTAATACACTTACTCCTAATCCTGTTCACCCTCGTCACACCCAATGCAAATCTTAACATCTTTAACTCTGCCACATCCAGCTCAAACTCCTGCCTTTTTGTCAGTGCCACTGTCTCAAACCCATATCACATAGCTGGTCTCACTACCCTCTTGTAGACTTTCCCTTTCACTCTTACTGGTACTCGTCTGTCACAAATCACTCCTGACACTCTTCTCCACCCACTCCATCCTGCCTGTACTCTCTTCTTCACCTCTCTTCCACACTCACCGTTACTCTGAACTATTGATCCCAAGTATTTAAACTCATCCACCTTCACCACCTCTACTCCTTGCATCCTCACCATTCCTCTATCCTCCCTCTCATTCACACACATATATTCTGTCTTAGTCCTGCTGACCTTCATTCCTCTTCTCTCTAGAGCATATCTCCATCTCTCCAGGGTCTCCTCCACCTGTTTCCTACTCTCACTACAGATCACAATGTCATCTGCAAACATCACAGTCCACAGGGTCTCCTGTCTGATCTCGTCTGTCAACCTGTCCATCACCATTGCAAATAAGAAAGGGCTCAGAGCTGATCCTTGATGTAACCCCACCTCCACCTTAAACACATCCATCACTCCCACTGCAGACCTCACCACTGTCAAACTACCCTTGTACATATCCTGTACCACTCTTACATACTTCTCTGACACTCCTGACTTCCTCATACAATACCACAATTCCTCTCTAGGCACCCTGCCATATGCTTTCTCTAAGTCTACAAAAACACAATGCAACTTCTTCTGACCTACTCTGTACCTCTCCATCAACACTCTTAGAGCAAACATCGCATCTGTAGTGCATTCCCGGCAAGAAACCATACTGCTGATCACTAATCATCATGTCCCTTCTTAACCTAGCTTCCACTACTCCTTCCCATAACTTCATGCTGTGACTGATCAATTTAATCCCTCTGTAGTTACTACAGCTCTGCACATCACCCTTATTCTTAAAAATCGATACCAAAACACTTTTTCTCCATTCCTCAGGCATCCTCTCACTTTCCAAGGTTTCATTAAACAAACTGGTTAAATAACTCCACCTCCATTTCACCTAAACACCTCCATGCTTCCACAGGTATGTCATCCGGGCCAACAGCCTTTCCATCTTCTTCATAGCTATCCTTACTTCCTCCTTGCGAATCCACTGTACGTCATGATTCACTATCCCCACATCATCCAACCTTCCCTACCTCTCATTTTCTTCATTCATCAACCCCTCAAAGTACTCTTTCCATCTCCTCAACACACTCTCCTCGCTTGTGAGTATGTTTCCCTCATTATCCTTTATCACCCTTATCTGCTGCACATCTTTCCTAACTCAGTCCCTCTGTCTAGCCAATCGGTACAGGTCCTTTTCTCCCTCCTTAGTGTCCAACCTTTCATACAACTCTTCATATGCCTTATCCTTAGCCTCCGCCACCTCTCTCTTTGCCATGCACCTCATCTCCTTATACTCCTGTCTACTTTCTTCATCTCTCTGACAATCCCACTTCTTCTTTGCCAACCTCTTTCTCTGTATACACAACCCTCCCCATTTATCCGGGCTTGGGACCGGCAGAAAGAAATGGACTGGCTTGTGCATCCCCAGTGGCTGGGTTACCCATCCTCACTAAATATAACTTTAAATTCAGGAATAAACCTCTCTGGTGGAACTCCCGTATTAATAAGTTGTGCAACAACAGAAAGAAAATAATGAACAGATGCAAGAAATTCCCATCTCTCTTCTGCAAGACTACACTGAAACATGCCATCAAGTAAGTTAAAAACACTATTAGAGAATATAAAGAAGGGTATTAACATAAAATGCTAGAGATTCCAAAGTAAACTAAGAATAGTATTTAATTAGTTGTTTATTTATTATCTTTTGTTTACCAGGAAAGTCCAACTGGGCAGTATTCCCATTTTCAGTGAAAGCCCAGGGAGAATAGCTAACAATAATAAAAAGTAAATATTTTAAGCATTACTTTGTTGGTAGTATTGAGACAAATAGCAAATACATTTCTTATGTACTTCAGAAGTTATATTATTTTACATATGTCAAAGACATGTTAACATGTAACAGTTGGAGATACAAGAGCAATGATAATGCACATAAGGTCAGTATATGCATATTGACACTAATTATGTAGGATGTCACTTGAGCAGGAACAGAAAATAGAAGAGAAGGAAGGATGGTATAAGCAGAAATAATCAAGAAAAACATAAACAGAAAAGGTTCCGTTAGTGGAGAGGTTGAGCTAACAGTAGTTAGGTAAGATGATGAGGTGGATAAGAAGGGGTATCAGTAGGAGTGGGTTAATATTACAGGTTAGTTGGAGGAGCAGTAGTGGGGATGAAAGACGGGGATAAGAAAGGTGAAACAGTCAGGCTGATTGATAAAGCGATTGGCAATGGAAGAGGAACAGAGACGAAAGGTGGGTTTAGTCAGGATAAGAGTATGAGCAAATCTTTCTTTCTTTATGTCAGAAAATTAAGGAATAATGTCCAAATTGCATTGAGATAATATATTAGCAAACAGAATTAGTGCTAACATTATCTCTCCTACCCACATTGTTTCCCCACTATCCATGAAAATGTAGTTTCCTCTGTAATCATACTGGAGCAAGTCTTAGAATCCCTGTCAAAGGCTAAAAGTAATACTTCACACGGACCAGAAAACATACTAGATTGCATTCTCCTCAATACCGAGTATGCACTATTAAAGTCTCTACTTTAAACTGTTTAACCTCAGCCTATCTACAAGGTTTATTCCTGATGCCTGGAGAACAGGCACTGTAACTTTCCTACAAGGTGGCCCATATGCAGATCTGGGTAATTACAGACCCATCAGACTTACCAGCCTTATATACAAAACCATGGAATTTATCATAGCATAACTCATTTATGTAGACATAGGCAACCTAGTCAAGGTAGAACCCAATCAGTTTGGCTTTGTGTATAGCAGGTCCTGTCTCCTGAACTTTGTAAGTTTCTTTGAAAAGGTCACAGGGGCTGTGTAGAGTAGTCATTATGTGCTCACTACTTCTCTTGATTTGGCTAAGGCTTTTGACACTATTCTCCGTGCTGGTATTATTGAAAAATTAGACACCCTTAATGTAAATCACTGCATTGTCTGCTAGACTGCAAATTGGCTATTTAACAGTTCCTAAATTGTGAAAACTGCTGGTTCCTTCTCTGAATGCAATTTTTTAAGTAGTGGGGTACTACTGGGATCTGTTCTGGCCCATCTCCTGTGAGTTTGGCATTTATTTTTACATACATCAAACTGGGCACTGTTATCCACCAATTCACTGATGCAAAACCACTCCAGCATGTGCTGCAATAGGCACATGCATGGTG
Organism: Protopterus annectens; assembly: GCF_019279795.1. Lineage (NCBI taxonomy): Eukaryota > Metazoa > Chordata > Ceratodontiformes > Protopteridae > Protopterus > Protopterus annectens. Next base: position 71,452,933 of record NC_056744.1, on the reverse strand, counting down.
TATCAAAATGGTCTCAAACTAAATGAAAAAAAAAGCCCAGCATAGTAGCATTTAGAAGAAAGTTTGCTCCCACCTCATATGCTATAAATGGTACTCCTATGTTCCTAATCCATGTAGGTACACAAACAGATAACTCTTTCTCATTTGATCAACATGCTTTCAACACATTCAGGAAATCCTTCTATCTGGCCGAGTTAATTTCCAAGAGAATCTCTTCAAGATCCAAAGAAGTTATCCTACCACTGTACTCTGGCAATTTCAGCATAATATGTCTGGTTCTAACATTACACAGTCTAATGATCGGACTGAAGCTGAAAGAGCAACATAGACTGTGGAGTGCTTCATGATAAGCTGCAGACCAGTAACAACAGTAGTCTATGTCTAAGAGGCTGCCATTTAGCATTATTGTAATACAACAATACTCCACTGCAAGGTATTTGTTAATCACCTTCTCAGGCACTTATGCACTATAGATTAAAATTAGTTTTAAGAAAGAAAAGCAGGTGAGAGAAAATTATACAGAAATGTATAAACGTTTTTTTTTTCCTTTTTTTTTTTTTTGGTTAGGCCTATATAGTAAATACATTTCTAGATTATATAAATATCACACTACCCACACTAGCCCGCCCTCTCAAACCCACTCACACTTCTACATCTGCCCCACAATCATAAATCTTACAACTACATATTACTTACTAACAAAAATTACACCATCTCACCACACTATGAAAAACACACATAGACCAAGCTCACAAACAATTAATATTAAAAAGCACATACTGACATTCCTGCAAACTCTGCTAACCTCTGGTGACATTCACCCAAATCCAGGTCCTCTCTCAGCCAGACAAACATCTGACCTGTTGATCCTAAATCTCAACATAAGAAGTATTACCAACAAGCTAACAGACTTATATGCATTCATAGCCCACTACAACCCTGATGTACTCACCATTACAGAGACCTGGCTTAAACCCAGTATCCAAGATGAAGACTTTCTCCCCCCAGGGTATAATACACTTAGATCTGATAGAACAAACAGGAAAGGAGGAGGAGTAGCCATTTTCTTTACAAACACCCTTAACCTCCAGCCCCTGTACACCACACCACCCACTTTTCAAAATGCTGAAATCCTATTTTCTGTCCTTTCCATAAGAAACACCAAGAAGATCAATATAATATGCTGCCACATACCTCCAGGCAACAACTCACTCATGATAGAAGACATTCTAAACTGGACAAAGGACAATCTACCTCAGAAAACAATCCTACTAGGAGACCATATCACCGACTGGGCAGCCTGTAACTCCAGCTACACATATCAATCTATATGGGTTCCCTCAACTAATTGAAGAACCAACTAGAATAGATAAGAAAAACAAAGAAATAATTCATACTGGACTGGACACTAACCAGCTATCCCAAACAAAACTATACAGTAGGCTGTCTCCCAGATGACCTAAGTGATTATCTCCCCACCTTCCTACTCCACAAACACTCCAGTCACCCCATATCAGTAGTCTACAAACTCGTACAAGATGATGGTAACCTTACCCCACAATACCTAAATTCTGTCCTAAGCCACTGCAACTGTGAACCACTACGGACACTCGGGTTAGACCAGGCAGTAGACTACTTCAATACTACCTTCTCTAACATCCTTAACAGTCTAGCTCTCAGCAAAAAGATCAGAGTTAAAGCCAACTACACACCCTGGCAAAGTAGGGACACCATAGCCTTTTTCTAAAAGCCAGAGATAAAGCCTGGAAAATCTGGAAAACTGACAAAACCCCTAGCTCCATGCAATACTATCAACAGCTTAGAAACAAGGCCAAGGCTGAATCCAAAATAAACAAACAAATCTATTTTCTTAGTGCCCAAAGGAAATATTCAAATAATCTGCAAAAATTCTGCAATGCTATTAACTCCCTACTAAAGCCAGGCAAAACCACTACTCCAGCACCCAGCTCTACTAACAATACCCTAGACATAGCTTCTCAATTTAATAACCATTTTACTAAATCCATCTTAGCCCTGTCAGGTCAAATAACCAAAAACAGTCTACCTCAATCACAACCCAACCTATCCCACATCACCCCCTCTTTCAGCCTATCACCAGTGCCCACCTCAACTTTCAAAAAACTCCTAAAACTAATGCCAACCACATTGGCAGCTTATAACATACCTGCTGCATACCTAAAAATGGCTAGTGACTCCCTATCATATCCTGTCTCCATCCTAGTCAACCGCACCATACTAGAATCCTGCATACCCAAACTCTGGAAAGTATCTCATATCATTCCACTCCATAAAGGAGGTAACTCCTATGAATTCTCCAACTACCGACTTATTGCCATCCTTTGACCCCTATCCAAAATTCTTGAGAAATGTATCCACTTGCAAGTGATGACATCTTTTAACACACGCAATCTACTATCTACCACACAACATTGTTTCCGTCCACATCACAGCACTACCACAGTCCTTCTATCCTTCACTAATCAAATAAACCTTCACAGGAATGATAACAAATATGTATCAGCTATTTTCCTAGACCTCTCAAAAGCATTTGATATGGTCTCCCACTCCATTCTACTAGACTCACTAACATCATTATCCTTCACCTCCTCTACTATAGCCTGGTTTAGAAGCTACCTGACAGGCAACAATCAGTCCAGTGGGAAGGAACTCTGTCTACACAACCTCCAACCACCATAGGAGTCCCACAGGGCTCTATACTGGGCCCGCTATTGTTCTCTATTTTCACAAATAACCTCAAATGCTCTACACAACATGGCACACTCAAACAATATGCGGATGATTCAACCCTGATCTGCTCCGCCTCATCTCCCACCACCCTACATACACTCACACAAGATACCTTTAACTCAGTAGAAAAATGGATAACAGGTATCAAACTAATTCTAAATCCCTAAAAGACAAAACTGCGACTATTTACCCCTAATAGATAAAAAAACCCTCTCCTTTACCATAACATCTAAGGACGGCACCACCATCTCCCCTTCTAACCACACCAAACTTCTGGGCATTGAAATTGACAATAATCTTCACTTTGATGTCCACATCTCACATACCATAAAACTAGTACACAAAAAGCTAGGCTCCCTATACAGGCATAAGTCCTTTCTCTCAGAAAAAGCAAGTCACTCTTGCACAAAGCCACCTCCTCTCAACTCTATTATACGCAGCACAAATCTTTATCCAAATCAATGTGAACTAGACAAACTAGAATCATGCTACAATAAAACAGCCAAGTTTGCTACTAACTCAACCTATAGAACCCATTACTGTACTGCACGAAAAGAACTAAAGTGGCTTGAGCTACCACAGTTACTTAACTATCACCAGCTGGGCACAGCCTACAATGTTCTCAAATATCCTGAAAAAAAACCCACATTATCCAACCTACTTACTGTCTATACTGCAAACCGGTACCTAAGATCTAGTGAAAAATCTCTCCTCTCCATCACCAAGGCTAACAATAATGCAGGGAAAGTGCTCTATTCCCACACCATTGCTAGAAATTGGAACTCTCTTTCCCTATCCATGTCCACTGCCCCTCCACATCCATATTCAAAAACTCCCTCAAATTGCATCTTCTTAGTACCTGGTTATGCCCTTGTATCACATAACCCTACCCACACTGCTATTAACCCCCCAAAGCTGCTCTCTGATCACATGCTGGATCTCTGATCCCCTGTAGGCTTGGTCATCTGAAAGGGTACTTTTAACTGTAGAATCTTACTTGATATATTTTCTTCTCTTACCAATGTATAACTGACATTGTCTTTTTACCGGTGTTCTATATCTGCTTTTACCTGGAGTATTTTATTAATTTCTTGTTATATTACTATGCTCAGCATACATGATGAAACCTGTTTTGTGTAGTATGCTAGATGTACTGTAACTGACATTGTCTTTTACCTATGTTATCTTCTTTTACCTGGAGTGTTTTATTAATTTCTTGTTATAGTACTATGCTCAGCATGCATGATGTAACCTGTTTTGAGTATTATACTGGATGTACTGTATTTGTATAACTTGATGCCGGAGCTTTTCTCCCCGGACCTCTGCTGAAAATGGACCTGGTCCAGTTGGAATTTCCTGGTTAATAAATGCAAAATAAAATAAATAAATAAATAAAATGAGCTATTGATCTGATATTACTTTGCAACACAAATCTTGAAAGGAATAAACCATTGTTGTCACTTCTATATATATAATTCATAAGGCTTCTTTTGGATTAGAATTCAGAATCCATTGAGGAAAAACACAAACTGAACATGGGTAAACCACCCAGCCTGCTTCATTTTATCTTTATGAACTTGTCAAAGTAAAAAAAAAGGATGACAACTTTCATTTTATAATAAGAACTTCATCAGGTCCTTAGAAACATAGCATTTTAGCAATGTAATACAAATTTACAACTTCTGGAAAACATTTCCTTAAGAACTAATGTTATTTGGAGGTGTCATCTTTTGACTGACATATAACAATCAAAAGTGTTAGGTAAAAGAGTGTTTTGATGTTAAAAATATACAAAACACAAAGTTATAATGTATTCATTCCAGTTAGTGGTTATAGCCAGTTAGGGAACTCCTGCATTCAGAATGGTGCAATCAAAGGGAGTTTGCATTTATGAGTAATCAGCTCCAGGATGAACGTGGGAACCGATATGCTGAAACTTGGTGGAGGAATATCTGACTGTAGTCAAAGAGGCTTGCAGGTGAACTAGACAATCTGAAGACTTTGAGGGGACGAATTCTGATTTGGCAGGGCTAAGATGAAGGGGATGATCCACAGTGATAGAATAGATCCTTTGAGGAGGATCACACCCTGGTTCCTTGCAGGCAGCATAGTTGGAGGACTGAAAAGAAAGATGAAGCACTTTTGTGCCCTATTGTCTTGGATAAATTTGATAAATTGTTCAAGACAGTAGGACATTCACTTTGTATGTTAGTGAAAACATGGAAAATAATGGATATGTAGATTTATGGAAATTTGGGGGAACCCTGTTGTGCTTTTTGATGAAGAATACTGTGGACTAGGAAATGGGAGGTTGAATAACAAGAGGGGAAGATAGAAGACAATTGGAAATAAAGGCAATGATTGTTGGAAGAAAATAATGTGGAAAGAATATAGAATGTAAATGCCATAGTGAGAAAGGAACTTGGAATGGATGAGGAAAATAAGTACATGGGCCCAGTTCCGCAGAGGGTACCTTGTTAGGTCAGCTGCTGACAATGCAGGCAGAATGGATGGAAACCTTTACAGTGCTGGGAAGTCTCTATTCAAAAAAAAAAAAAAAAACAGGAGTGATCTCCGTCTTACATTAAATTTCTTTGTAAAAGTGTATGCTCACTCAGCTTCAGGTAGACAAAGGTAATATACATCATTACTAATGCCTTGCAGATGACTCTCAACAATTCATCTCCAATAAGCAGACTGCAGAGACCTTTGAATATTTCCCTACATCCACATTTACCTCTCTCAATCAAATAGCATCACTGGCAAACTTTGGAGCAAAATTCAATATTCTAGTTTCATGTTTTGAGCTTTGAATGCCTCTACTGATTGAAAGAAATGCTCCAAGAGTCAGATATACAGTTCAATTAATGATATTTATGTTGCCAGAATATGTATATTATGCATTGCAAATATGGCACATGCTTTGTAACAAGTATCCCCAATCAACATCCCCATCAAACTGTATCTTCTGTTATAGCATTTATATGAGATTTGGCCCTCCCTCAGTGCTTACTTTATTCTTAAGGGCAGGGTTAAACATGAGCACCAACAGATTACTGAAAGTATGAATTAATATTATAATACAATTGAATAAACAAATAGTAAATATTAATACATTAATTACACATATGATTGCATGATTATATAAAGCAGAGAAACCAATTAGCAATGTTTCACTGTATCTATCCACTCACTCTGTATAGTATAACTTATGTTAGTGGCAGGATGACATCTAAGGTGATGTCACTTCAGCCTGTCTCATTGGGGAAAAAAATACTACATGTATATGGAAAATGTTGCCCTTTAATTAACAATGTTACAGATTTAACAAGTTCCACCATTAAGGTTTATTTTTAGAGTTCGTTTTGGGCTTACTTCTAATATTACAGCAATCTCTTTACAGCCATTTACATGGGTGTACAGGCTTGCTGTGAAAAATTCCGCATGCGTTGCTGTGAACTCAGGTTTAGGATGGGCATTGTATTTTGACGAACTATTGCTTAGTAGGTTGTAGTTTACTTTGTAATAGTGCCTAACAGTTACAGCATTTCCTGGGGTTATTGAGTTGATTTTTATTTAGGAGGAGGTAGCCTTGTGGTCCAACCTCACCAGTGAGGATATGACACTGGTCGGTTGTGCAGTGCTTTCCCATATTGGCGAATACTAAGTTGGTCCAGTTCATTTGAATCTCTAGGGGGGTGTGCACTATCTGGTCAAAGGTATTTGTGTTAATGTTCAGGAATCATTGTGCCTATGAATTTGTGAATTTGAGGTAATGTATATTTCCCAGTCTATAGCGGAACAGTTAAAGTCTCCCATGAATTGAGTATTTGCTTTATTGGTGAGCATCTCCAATAGGTCAAGGTATGAGCTTTGGGATTCTTGGGACACATAGGGCTAACTTTAACTTGCTAGCATATGGTATGGGACTTTATCTATGGTGATTTGCCCATGGATAAACTCTAGAGCATTGTCCTGTTTAACCAACCTAGAGGTATATTTTGTTGCAAACACAGATCGAGATTTCTCCACCTTTTTTCTATGTCTGTGGAGCTGAGAGTCTAAATGTGTGGAAGACACTGAAGTTCTGCACTGCTGGAGTACTTTCTGTGGATTTAAACTATGTCTCAGTAACCACACAGATGTCTATATTCTACAGAGTGAGGAGAGCTTGTAGGGTGCAGAGTTTCTTATTTACTGTTGCGCAGTAACACCTTTAGGTTTCTTTGAGTCTTATTTTCTGTGTAGGTAGGTTTGCCAATTTGGAATTGCCTAAAAGAGGCTCTAAGGAAGTATATAAAGTTTTAGCCAATATTGGAAGGCTAGTGGAAACAGGTACAGACAATCCTTTGCAAAGCAATGTAGTTTGTTACCCATGTCCTCCCACGCTGACAAATATGGAATCCCCTGGAAAGACACCAGAAACTAAGTCAGTTATTGAAGTCAGTCATCTGTTGCTCATACTGTGAGACCATTCTTGGTGAAGGTAGAATGCTGCTTAGTACAAGGCAAGGCACATACTTGCCTGAGGCACATAGTCCAAGAGCTCCATAATGTCTCCCTACATATTGTCCAGGAAGGTACATCTCAGGCCATTAACGCCCACATAGACTATGAAAGAATCAAAATGGTACCTGTGGTGTAGTGACTTAAGTGCATGCATAACTTGGCGGATCCTGGCTTCAGATAAGCAACTAACCATTATCTTCTACTTGTTTAGTCTGGTGAGTGGGGCATTTGGGTGGTGAACAATGGAGTCCCCCTGTGACAAGAATCCTGGGTAATGTGTTTGCTTGCCTTACGGGCTTTGCTTTTGGGAATCCACTAGGTATAGGTATATGTGTCATGTTTGGTGCTGTTTTTGGTTAGTGCTTTAGGGACTGCTGAGGGTAAATGTTGCCATTTATAGCCATAGGAGGTCTCAAGCTTGCTGGCAATGATTTGCTTCTTTCACTGGATGAATTTATATTTGAGCAGGCATGCATTTACTAGCCTTCAAGGCTATCCTGGTCATCTAAACTTATTGGCAATACTACCAGGTTGTTAGTATTGACTCCCCACCACAAACAACCACACCCACCTTGTCCTAAATAGGCAAGTAAGCCATCTCATGTTGAGGTACTTAAGATATTCATACCCAAACCTCATAAGCCTTCAAGATGTAGGTTGGGTATACAGGATACTCCATATTATACTTAACAAGGAAACAGTATCTGTAGACACAACCAACAGTAGTAGAACAAAATGGAGTTACCCAGCTGACAAGTCAACATCCTTAAGGCAATAGCCAGCACATCTGGTAGCATCTGAACCATAGGTGAATCCATTGAGGGACATAACATTCACCACTCACTAGGCTGAGCAAAGAGAGGGCGATGATAAGCTGTCTGTCATGTGCCAGGATCCCCTGTGTCACTAGAGCTGTTAAGTCCCTTCGTCCAATGTACTCATATAACTTAAGTCAGTGTGCATGAGGGAGTGAATGACTTGAGACACACATCTTTGGATCTTATGAAGAGGGACATAATAGAGCTCTCGTAAAAAGTTGCTATGAAATTAGTTTTGAGCAGTATCCTACCATCAACACAAATGACGGAATAATACATACAAAATTTAATTGACTTTAACTTTTGGCTTAATTGCTCTTGTCATTCTAAGTGGGTCTAATATATATCAACCTGGAAAGAGATGACTGACAGCCCTACCATCTTTGCATGAGAAGGCCTGTACCCTTTCCTCATGGCTTTTGCATATTGGCTAAAACTTTTAATTCCCCCATGATGCCTTTTTAAGCAGGGTCTTTCTCCTCATATTGCAAACATATGCAGACAAAATCAGGACTATATTGAGATAGCACTGCTCAATACTGTACTTCTAAATAGGAAGTCACACCCCTTACAGGCCATTCTGGCCCTCAAGCTATAGATATATATGTATAGTTACTGAATCATAATTTCAGTGTAGTGGTAGCACCCCCCCCCCCAACAGTGCTGGGTTTTAATGCCTACTATTCTTTCAGACCCACTACTGAAAAATGACTGTGTTGTTGGAAGTGGTGTATCCATATTCCTAAGAAGCCATATCACATTTAGACTCATAAGGCAGGGTGATGGCCTTAAGCTCCTCCATATCCTACTTGTTGTCAATAAAAATCCATATGACATCATAGGCAACTACTGTACCCCTTCATGGCACCTGCAACCCACAAGCCACAATCTAAACAAACTGGAAATGCATCCCATTTAACCTTAAATATTCTCTTGGAGAATTTCAACTATCCTTCTCTTACATGGGAAACTACATTACCACAAATATGTATGTACAACATTTCTTAGGTTTCATACATGCTAGCTCCTTAAACACCTAATTCATGTCACAACTAGAGAATGAAAAATATTGAATCTAGTCCTTCCCAGTATAACCCCAGTTGGCCATCATTGACAAGTCCAACCACCATTCAGTAATATTCACTATGAGTAGAAAACCTGATTTACCATCAAACCTTTCTGTCTTTAGAGACTATTCAATAGCAAATCTATTTCTCCTAGCTGCTGACCAGATGAAATTTAAGTACCACCTCCCCTCGATGACCCATGTGCAAATAAAAGCATGCATTAAGGCATTGTTCCCCTTCAGACACAATACAATACCAAATTCAGGAATAAACCCCTGTGTTTTAACCTTACTATAAACAAACTGAACAATAAGAGGAGGATACTTATTGTCCATAAAACAAACTTAATACCCCAACCTCTAAACATAAGCTCAGAAATATAAACAAAGAAGCCAGAAGCAAAATCAGGTCTTCAAAAATAACCATGACAGAAAATTGCCTCCTGTTTTAAGGACAGCCACAAGTTTTTTTCAGCTATGTCAGAAACCTTAGAAGCAATATCCAGAAATGCATAACGACTACACATATTCATTCACAGAAGACATAGCCAACGTATTAGCAGATACATTTAGCTCAAAATGTATACCCTTATAGTTTTCCCTCACATAATAGCATGCCTCTGATCCCCTCAGATCACTTCAGAGCAAGTCCTGAAGGCTCACTCTCTCCAAGGCCAAAAGCACTAGGTCCATGTGTCCAGACAATGTCCCAGACTGCCTTCTAATCAGCACCAAACAAAGCCCCATTGAACTGTTACTGAACATATTCATTCTCAGGCTGTCCACTGGATTCATGTAGAGTACTGATGCAGTTACCCCACTCTACATGGAAAGGCCTACCATCTGACCCTAGAAACTGCAGCCTTATAAGCCTCGGCAGCCTTGTCTGAACAGCATTGGAGAGCATCATTATGGATCTTATTAAGAAGGACATCAAAGTCTACAATCCCTTGACCAAAACCAATTTGGGTTTGTTAAAGGTAGATTCTGCCTCTTAAAGTTGGTGGACTTCTTTGAACATGTCACTGATGCATTTGATGTAGACAAATCCATTCACACTACTTACCTTGATATGGTCAAGGTCTTTGATGCCACCCCACATTCTAACATTATCAGCAAGCTAATCAAACTAAATGTAAACCCCTATGTTACCTGCTGGGTAGCAAACTGGCTTACTGAAGGAGCACAATCTATTAGTGTAGGGGGCATGCTGTCATTGAAAAGGGTCATTAGTAGTGGTGTTCCTCACAGATAAATCACTGAGCCACTTCTCTTCTGTATTTAATTCTCTGATGTCAAGGCTAATGTCAAGGGCTTGTGGGTGACCAAGGCTGCAATGATTACAAAAACAAAACTGTCATAATCTCTCCAGCTGACATCTGGATTTTCCAGGAGGGGCCCAAAACATGCAAACAAATGGGGCATGGACCATGACTTTAAACTGAATGGCAAGAAATGTTGCATTATGTCCTTTCACAGACATGAGAACCCATGCACCTACTACATACATGACACCTCTTGGAAAACTGGCACAGTTATTAGGGATCTGGACACTTTCATTGACCATGAACTACCCCTTGATCACCATGTCCACTGCCATTAGGAAATCCTTTTGTCTAGCCAGGCTGAATACCAGGGATATATCTTCTAAGTCAAGGGAAGTTATCATCTTTCTCTTCTCCTCCCTAATCAAACCCATAATGAAACATAATGCCCTTCTGATATGTACTTGTCTAAATATATGACTCAACTTGAGAGACCACAGCATTTCCTCACTAAGAGAATCAAGGGCATGTCTTCCTTGTACTACACAGACCACCTTAAAACACATTCTCTCTTCTCGTACCTTACAGACTCTTGGAAGGGGACACTACCTGTATTACACAGCCCCAAAGGATCCAGCCCTATGTGAACTTCTACGTATCTGCAAAACAAACAACACCTTAAACACCCGATTAAAGGAACTAAACTTTTGTTACACCATGAATAGGACCTGCTGGTATAATAAATATCTCTATAAATGAATAACTCATTTATGCAATAGACTTTGTCTACATGTTAAATAAAGAAGCTCCCTGACTTTCTTTAAGTGCAACCTTAATGAATGGCTTGGAAGCTGTAAATTTACCCCAGTCTGACCCCATAAACCATCACTGAAAGGGAATAAAATTAAGTACTAACTATTCATATTGCTGGGCATTGATGAAATGGCATCTTGATGCTAGGCTACAAATGATCTACCTGATCAACAACCTAGTATGAACATAAGAACGTATTTAGGCACCAACAAAGAAAAAGAAAATTGCCAAATATTTCCAAGTAACTGGTACGTACAAGGGACAATCAGTAGTCTCTCATTTTAAAACACTACTTTATATAGTATCCCAACCTTACTTGTTACAAGAAGTAAGTATGCCATCCTGTTTTTACACTATGGAATCTGTTTCACTCAAAAAGTAAAATAAAATAAAAAAGGTGTAAATGAAAATTATCTCCTTAATGATGATATAGGAAGAAGGGATATGTCTTACAAGTAAAAACACGATGAGTGAAACTAAGTGTTATTATTGAATTGTTTTGCTTCTTGGGTAGGCAGTAGTTTATATATATATATATATATATATATATATATATATATATATATATATATATATATACATACATATATATATATATATATATATATATACATACATATATATATATATATATATATATATACATACATATATATATATATATATACATACATACATATATATATATATATATACATACATACATATATATATATATATACATACATACATATATATATATATATATATATATATATATATATATATATATATATAGATAGATATATTTGTTTACTGGGGTAATACACTGATCAGTATTGACCAATTTTAGACTCAACCCAGGAGATGATTTGTATTTCACACTTCACAAAACAAAACTACAGAAATGTAAACAACAACAGAGTAGGACAAACTAATTACATAAAAAAGTGTAGATACATTCTAGTGAAAAAGCGCAGTGCAGTGCACAATCAAGCAGAGCGTAATGCTTTTTTAGGCATGCAACAAAATCATCTGGCACACATCTTGAATAGAACTCTGCTGAAGACTGAAATAGCATGAAGGGTAGGTGCTACAAGTACAGACCTATAAGTCCATGTTCATGGAGACAGGGGCAACCAACCTCACTGCCTAATGTTTCTTACTTCTATGTTACACCACCTTAGAGACTAGTATAATACTTAAAGTCAGACAAGCCTGATTACGGCAGTAAGCTCTGAGCTTTTGAGAACCAAGGGTGGGAATAATTATATAATGGGGGTCTGGGAGGTACAGCCCCCTCCATACAGACTATTATACAAATTGTAAGAAGTCATCTGAATTTTATTTTCAGGCCTACATTCAACAGTTTTTCAGGATATTGCGATTTTAGGATTTTGGACTCTGGATTTTGTGATTCAATGAAATGTACTTGGGGATTTTCTAATCCTCAATTAGTTCTTTCAAGAATGAACCTCAGCTGTTATACACTGCAAATTGTACTTCAGAATGTCATAATTTACAAGGCAATACCGATTGAGTTTATGGATTCCTGTGCAGGAGGTATCATTGTTTCATCCCAAAAGATAATCCAAGCATACCTGCTCAACATCAATTATTTCCATTGCACCACTGGTCTTTGCACTTCATGCTAAATTGAAAGACCATCCATGTATGTTTATTAATACTTAAATTGCATGTAGGTACTTAGAAAAATGAATTAATGATATGGTTTGAAAGTTTCCTTATATAAGTCTTCTCATAAGGAGATCTTGTCATTATCAGCAAATTTAAAAAAAAGGGATAGGATTTTGTCTAATGTTTTCCTGCAAATTTTCTAAAATTTTATAACTAAAAACACAAGTTTCATCCGACTTAAATGAAAGACTAATTTTAAAAGTACTATCACTACAGTCATTTTTTTGGCTTAAGTTTTAATGACTATAGACAGTGGTATCAGGGACACCATAATGCAAGAGTTATTATTGCTGTTTCACAGCACTTAGTTCTCTAGTTTTGTTTCTCATCTGTTCAAATTTTGTACAGAATGACTAGATTTTTGGCACATACTTTTGGTCTATTCCTCATAATTTTTTTCTGGCAAATTACTGAATATAGAAGTCACTAAATAATGACATGCATTTGAGTTTCTGACTTCATATCCTTCAGAAAAATGCATGCTAACACAAAACCTGTTATTTGACCAAGTTTCTAAGTTTATAAGAGCAATATTTAAAATCTCTCCCTATTTTAGGGACTTTGTCCCCCCATTATTTTAGGCTTTGTCCAGAGTTTTTGCATTAAGAGACTGAGAAGTATGCCCACTGATGTGATGCACATATGAATAGTTTAAATGTCCTCTCATGTATCTTTCAGCATTTCCTTACTGCGATAGGCTTTGGCTCCAAATGACTGTGAACTATCTATAGTAAATTTTGAAATATTGAAAATAAAGGACTGAATGAATTTAAAAACACTGCATGAAGAAATGTGACACAGACTACTTACTTGAAATGCACTGCATGAAGAAATGTGACACAGACTACTTACTTGAAATGCACTGCAATAACTTTTTTTTTTACTTTTTTTCTTTTTGGTATTGCAACCACAGGGATTTTAATTTATTTATAATGTGCAAAATGCTATCAGAGCATTCATATAGTTCACTATTAATATTTTAGGGCCAGGTATCCTTTCTGACTATATCTGACTTCAAACACTTTGCAGCTGGTCTTCTTCAGGGGCTGCATTCTTACATACATTTGAAGGCTGTGAATCTCTATTATATGTAAGTATGTTGCATATTTATTCATCATGAAATAAAGTGGCATCAGCTATCAGATGAAATATTCAAGCATTTCTTTAACACGTAATAGTCCTACACAGTTAAGGACATTGAATGCAGCACTATGGGACACTAAAAACTGTACTTAAGATTGACATGATTTACAAGGCAGTATCGGCTGGTGTATGACTTGAAGGGTAGCATACACCACCCGCTGGCAGTCTCACCTGGATATAATTGTACTATGATTGTTATATTGTGCTAGTAAATGTCGATTGTGTCCATCTTGTCTTTGCATTACTTCATGGCTAATATGTAAGTTACACATATATTACTATTGTGATGTCATTAATATAGTTTAAGAAATGGATGCCTGTCTGGGTGTTCCAGTATGACGACAGCAAAGACAAAGCTCATACTGATAAAAGAAATGTTAAAGTTGCTGAAAGGAGAGATGGGCACAACATTTCCTCTATGCAGTACAGAAGGAGGTTCTTCTAAAACAGATTTGCTCATTGTTTTTGGCATGAGGATCTAATATGTCTGCTTTATTAAGCCATGTAATATCAGCAGCATAATCTGCAATCGGGAAAGGGATGAGCCTTTTAAATGTAGAAATAGAACAGCACTATATACACTGCATCAAGCTTCCAGTTACTGAAAGAGTTCATATTTTGCATTTTTTCCTTGTTCTAATCGTTGTCAGAAAGTGCAAAAAGTTCTATTTTTTACAAGCAGGGGCCTTGGAGATGATCCATTTACAGGCAGCCTTTGTCCATTAGACACATAGGTGCCAAACCAGGGATAACTTTCCTGTTCCCATCCAGTTGTAAAGGGGGTAGTCTCTCAGATACATACCTGTCTCTCCAGCAGGTCCTATTTACATCACAAGCAAGGTTAAAGTCTTTTGAATCGGTAGTTTTGGTGATGTTTGTTTTTAGGATATGGAGGAGGTCCACCAGAGTGGGGAAATATTATTTGAATGTATACATAGTCAAATTGCCTGCTGTCAGATTAGAGCACCTAAATATCTTTCTAGTTATGTGCATGCGTGACTGACAAAGCACATGTATGTACAGAGTATGTAAAGAAAGAGCTCATACTGCTGAACATGTTGTTGGCTAACTCATCACTGCTGCTTTGATAAAAAAAAGTAATTTCAAAGTCATTATGAGTCACTGGAAAGGGAACAGTGAAGAAAGAGAGAGCGAGAGAGAGAGGTCTAGTACAGTCTGTTATTTCAGACAGCTAATTTATATGTAGTCATGTGAGTAGGGTGGGGACAGAACTTCATAAGCAACAGCTATATAACATACCTGATAATAATAAGTAGGTTGCACAAGGTGTTTGCTAAATGTTTTGTAAATACAGGAAGCTTTAGGGGCTTTGCAGACTTTTGCTTTATGTACAGCATATCTGGAACAATATATATTTATACATAAACAAAAAAACAGGTGCAACAAGGGCATGCAGATTTAGGATTGTGAAGTTTCATATCATATTTCATAAGTAATTAGCCCTGGGTTGTGACTGAATTTAAAGACAACCTCATTGGCTGTTTATAATCCTGACTCAATTTGTTATTTTATAATAAAGTTTGACTTGCAAGGATGCAGTATGTGTCACCTTTTTTCTACTTTTCTGAGGCACACTTTCTAACTTAGTTATTAAATGTGCTGCATCTTGGCTTTGATGTCATAGAGGGATAAAGACCTGATTACAATCCAGGCAACACAAGTTCCATTATAGGTTCATAGGTTAAAATGAGGTTATTAGGCTATAGGCCTTAGTGCCTTTACAAGCCTAGCCATGTTATACTTGTTCCCCTATTGACCAAGTTGTAAGGTCTATATTTGCAGTGCAAGTCTATGATCAGCACCAACTGCCCTTATCCAAGAGGGACATACGTGACACCCCTTTGGTAAACTTATGGTCTCCCACCCAGGTGTCTAAGTTACGCTTAAATAGGGTCATTCAGAAGCTCTGTTTGCATGAATTGAGAGTTTGATCTAGAGGAGTGGCAATCTCTGGAAGACATCTGTATCTCCAGCATGTCCTATTAATGTCACAGGCTAGGTTAAGATTCCTAGAGTGAGTGAATCTTGTCGCATTTGACTTGCAGATGAGCAGCATATGCATTAGGGCATGGTCTGAGACTGCTCTCTAGGCCAGGCACAAGTCACCTCTCAGCAGCCTATAACATACAGAGTAAGTGACAGGGCCTTCAGTCTGTCTATGTAGGTCATGTGTTGAAGGCCCTGAATTTTCTTGGTGAGAAACATCTGAGGTCTCTCCAGCTGCTGTTGACAGGACAGGAGTGTTGTACTGTACTAGTGGTCTGATGACGGATAAGTACAGGAGAGTTATAACATACTTAGCTTTGGATGTGATGCCCTTACTTATGAGATGTGCAACATAGAAGGCCTTCCATACCACTGTGGACACATGGTGATTGAAGTTAAGGTTGATAGCAACTTGTGTTCCCATATATGTCACCCCAAGGTTTGAGCTAAGGAGGTACTGTTAATATTGTAATTTTGCAGGGACTTCACCTTTGCTGAAAGGGATGATAATGCATTTTTTTGCATTTAGTTTAAGTCCGTGGCTTTGGCACCAATATTTTTGTCTGTGTAAGCTCTTTTTGTATTATGTCAACACCATTGGGGAACTCAATGACTGCACCCCGTTGAAGTCATCTGTGAACTTGGTAAGCCACAGGCCATCTATTTTCACCTGGACTTCTGAGAAATAGATTCCACACAGAAGGTGGCCCAGCACAGATCCTTGTAGTAGATCACTTGTAACTGGTCTGCTGGTAGAGGTGAAATCCTCAACTTTGACTGTATGTGTTCTGTCACTGAGCCAGTTGGTTACCCATCTAGTGACATATGGATTAATTCCCAGCTGGGTGAGTTTCTCAATGATGCCTGTGTGGGGGGTTGTGTCAAAAGCCTTGGCTAAGTCAAGATGGGCTGTATGTACTGGTTTGCCTTCATCTATGGCTTTTGTGACATTCTTAAAGAAGTCCACCAGGTTTAATAAGTATGATCTATCCTTAATGAAGTCAAATTGGGTCGGGTCAAGAGTTTAAAGGTCACCTATGTTTTTGTTGATAAAGTCTATGATGATTCTTTTCATGGCCTTGCAGATAAGGCTGGTTAGGCTTACAGGTCTATAGTTCCCAGGGTCAGTTGATGGACCCCCTTTGTGCAAGGGAATTACTGTTGCTGTTTTCCACTCTGCTGGGATAAAACCAGTACTTAGACTATGGTTGAAGAGAGTGCCAAGTGGTTCCATTAGGTTAGTAGGCAGCCTGAGATGTTATCTGGTCCCATACAGGCTGTGTTTATGGCCATGGAGAGTGCAGTTATGACCTGTTCTTTGCAGATACTAGGTAGAGGACTGTTGACAGGTATGCTTTGGGGTATGGCTGGTGGGGACATAATGTTGAAGTTTACTCCAGAATCTGTCTGCTAGCAAGTTGGCAATATCTTCATGGTCATTCTGTCATTAATAGCTCAGGAGCTTAATGGCACTGGCAGGGAAGACTAGGCACACCATCCTGCGGGGTTGGGGCATGGTGGAGCAGGGTATATACAGCCACAGTTTCCTGGAGGATGGCAGCATTGTGGTCCACACCTTGCTGCTGTACAGTTGCCTCACCTACCACCACCTGGTGGTAATATTCATTAATAAGTGTACTGGACTCTGCTCTCATGGAGAACGGTACTGTGGATCCCCACTGTGATGTGGATAACACATTCACCTATCAGGAGTGTGGGGGCTAAGCCATGCAAACATTTTCATTATAAAGAAGCCAGTGAGGGCACAAGCAGCCCCATGGTTGCCTGTATGCTGACCCTTCTAGACTGCTGTCACCACTTAACTGTGCTGGGGGTCCCTAGTATAAGGGAATGAATGAGCAGAGTCCAGCTCAGAAGAAGATTGATTATTGGCAGGTACAGGGGGCAAACAACACCTAGAAACAAATAAGGTGCATCTTAAAACACTGTTGCTTTGTACTGGCACTCCCAGACTACTTATACTTAGCATTATAATGCCCAAATACCCTCCCAAACCCTCCAAACCAGTATGTTACAAATTTGTAATAATTATTTGCTGATCTTAGTTTGCATTCACAGCAGACCCTTGCAAGCCTACTTAATTTCCTGTTCCATTAAAACCATGTGTGATCTACAAAGCAGGCATTCTTACTGTTGTAGGAATGCAGACACAATATATATTCGTCTACTCCCACCCTTCACAATTTTCCTGGAATGTTTCCCCCTAAACCTAAAAAGGCTCCACTTCCATGCATCATTCCAATACTCACTTTGTGAGAACACATTCCTTAAAAGGCAGTGTTGTTAGGCAGTCATCTGATATTGTCCTTAGCCCCATGCCCTTCTAACCTCCTCTTTCTTCATCAATGTCAGAGCACCAGAAGGATCGGCTAACATTCTTACATTCTTGTAAGGTAAGAGTTACGTTTTATGCTGAAAGCAGTGGCAGTGGCCCTGGGGTGGACAGATGTTGATGTCAGTAAGAGAAGATAATCTTGCCGGAGATACTTACAAGGATGAAATAGCTTCTTCTTTTGTCATGACTGACTATATCTGTGATCTGTTTTTGAACTTTTTTGTAATTTCTTTGGTATACCTCCCAACTGTTTATATTTTTACAGAATGTCCACATTTTTGTCTAATATTTTTGAAGTCACTGAATAGTGACATACATTTGAGTTTCGGACTTCATATCTTTAAAAAAATGCACACTAACACAAATCCTATTATTTTAGCAACTTTTATATGTAAACATACTCTTATATGTAAAGCCATGGAAAGACTTATCATAGAGATGATCAATAGAGATATAGTAAACCTAAAAACACTGGACCCAATCCAGTTTGGTTTCATCAAGGGCAGATCATACCTACTCATCTTAGTGAACTTTGAGAAGGTCACCAAAGCAATGGATGAGGGCAAAATCATTCACACTGCCTACCTTCATCTGGCCAAGGCATTTGACACAATACCCCACTTGGGTATTGTTGAAAAACTCAAGAGGTTAGGTACAAACCCATATGTCACCCAGTGGATAGCCAATTGGCTCACAGACAGGACCCAGGAAGTTAGAATTGAAGAGTCCACTTCTACAAAGAGGCCAGTCACAAGTGGAGTCCCTCAGGGATCAGTGATTGGTGAACCTAGTAAGCCAAAGGCTGTCTAATTTGGCCTGGACTTCCGAGAAGTAGATTCCAAACAGTAAAGGACCCAGCACAGATGTAAGGGTTAATCCCTAACTAAGAGAGTTTTTTTCAGTGATACCTGAGTGGGAGATTCTGTTAAAAGCCTTAGCTAGGTCAAGATAAGTGGTATGCACTATCTCACCTTCATCCAGGGCTTTGGTGACTTTATCAAAGAAGTCCACCAAGTTTAATAAGCATGATCCACACTTAACAAAGTCACTTTGGGTTGGGTCTAGAGTTTGAAGGTCGCCTATGTCCTTGTTGATAAGATCCATGATGATTCTTTCCATGGCTTTACAGATAAAATGGTTAGACGTAGTGTCTATAGGTCTCAGGGTCTGTTGATGGCCCCCCCTTTGTGCAAGGGAATTACTGTTGCTGTTTTCCAGTCCAATGGAACAAAGTCAGTTTTCAGGCTATAGTTAAAGTAAGCATTAAGCAAATCTGCTAGGTCCTATTTTAAATTGCTTAATAAGCATGAGGGATGTTATCTGGCCTTGGAGAGTGCAGATAAGCCCTGATATCTAGAGATATTAGGCAGAGGACTGGTGTCAGGTATTCTTTGAGGTATGGCTGGTGGGGCCAGGTGGGTGAAGTTTACACCAAATCTGTCAGCTAGCAGGTTGGCGATTTCCTGCAGTGCAGTATGAGTGGTACTATCTATTACCAGTTCTGCACAAAGATGGGCACTACTTTTTAGGTTTTGGACATAACTAAAGAATGCCTTATGATTATCCTCTGCTAGGGACATTATTTTAGCTTCATACTTAGCTTTAGAGGATTTCATTAGATTTCTAATTTGCTTGTTCAAGTTGAGGAGGGAATTCTTCCACCGCTGAGTTAGTTCCCTCTTATTCTTAGATATTGGTTTGTTCCTCTTGCTATATAACCTGTTTATATGTGAGGGCTACCAGGGTGGCTTGTTTTGTTTTTGGTGGACCTGCTTTTGATCTGGTCAGTTACAACTGAGTCTATACAGCTGCTTAAGCTTTTGTACAGGGCATCTGAGTACTCCTCTGTCATTGTTGTCTGTGAGTGCAGGAGGTATAAAACTTTTTATATCATCGCTTAGTAGTCTGAAGTTAGCTTTGGAAAAAATCTTCTGTTTTTTGCTCCTGTGGTGATGTCAGGTCCAATAGTTACTTTGAATGAGACAGTTTTATGGTCCAACCTTACCAGGGAAGGCATCACACAGGGAGGGAGTGCATTTACTCCCCATGTTGGTGAGTACTATGTCTAGGAAATTTGAGTCCCTTGTGAGGGTGCAGACTAGCTGTTCCAGAGCATTTGAATTAACAAAGTCCAGGTACCTCTGGGCAAGTGTGTTTGTCCTTGTATATATGACCGAGTTGAGGGCTGTATGGAGAGTGATTCCAGTAAGTCCAGGTAGGTGGTGTGCTTTTCTTGGTACATGGTGGGGAACCTATAGCTAACAATCATGTGGTAGGGTATTTTGCCTAGAGTTAACTGGACATGGAATAGTTCAAGATAGTCATACTGTTTGACCAGTCTCAAGGTGTACTTGGCTTTAATGAAGAAGGATACCTTCCACCTTTGGTTCTTTCATGCTAATTTTGAGGTCTGAACATGTGGTAGGCATTGCAGCCTTGCACATGTGTATGCTCTCTGTGACCTTGAGCAATGTCTCAGTGTCTGTGCAGACATCAGCATCTTCCAATGTGAGGAATGTTTATAGGAAGTGCAGCATCATGTTTAGACTTCTAGCATTAAGCAGGAGAACCTTGAGTTTGTCTTGAGTGGATTTTGTTACATCTGAAATTTTGTTGTTTTGACATTGCATGAAAAAGGCACTATGGGGGAGGCAAATACCTTTGCTAGTATCTAAAAGTCTAGAAAAGACAGGGGCAAACCATCTGTGGTAAAGCAGCATGGCCTGTCGACCATGTCATTACAGGCTGACAGATACTGGATCCCCCTGGACTGATCTCAGAAGCTAAGACAATAGTTGAAGTCAATCAGTTTTTTGTTTATACTGTTGCATCATCCTAGGAAAAGGTAGAATGCTGTTTAGGGCTAGGGTCATACCTGCCTGGGACACATAGTATGTCTTCCTTAATACAGGCCAGACAGGTACAGCTCAAGTCATTCACCCCAACATGAATATGACTGAGTCATAACAGTACTTGTGTTGTTGAGTGACTTGAGCGCATGCATGATCTGACAGATCCTGGCACCTAACAGACAGCTGACTGTGACCTTCTCCTTGTTCAACCTGATGAGGGGAGCACCTGTATGTCTCAATATGGAGTAGCCTATGACCAGGACATTTGGTTTTGAGGTGTTTTTTTCCATAGGGGATTATTTGTTCAGACATATTTGTATGTGTTATTATGTGTAGTGGTTTCTGTTTGCATAACAGTGTGTGCACTTTGTTTATGTTTGGGAGGTCTCTAAACTTTTGGCAAACTTCAGTGAGTACCTCTGCATATGTGGGTCTATGTGTCAAGTATTTAGTTTGTGTGAGAGGTGAAGAGTGTGTACTGACAACCTGTTTGGTATCCAATTTGTTGTTACATGACAGAAGTGATTTCAGTTTCATAGTATACTTACATCTCTCACATAGGGTATTTGTTTGGTGTTGGAGTAAATGGTTGTCAGTATGCATGAGGCAATTACTGCATTGCCTCAGTATTCCCATGTCAATCAGGCTGGCTGTAGAAATGATGGGAAACGATTCATTATAGCAGGTTTTTACTGTAGGAGCGATTAGAAAAAGGAGTGGGCTAGTCTGACCAGTCTTTGGGCTAGGATTATCAAGGGTTGTTAAATTGAAGGATGTGGATGATGGGTGTGGCAATGCTGCTCAGTGTACAACTAAGTTGCCTTTAGTGCAACAGAGAAGGTTTTAAGGGTTTCACTGACAGTTGTTTAGGGAAAATTGTGTTTCAAGGTGTTTGCATCTATACAGAGCACTGTTAACCCCCATTGCATGATGCACACTGACAAGCAAATGCAAGGCTTAAATACAGGAAAAAT
Organism: Protopterus annectens; assembly: GCF_019279795.1. Lineage (NCBI taxonomy): Eukaryota > Metazoa > Chordata > Ceratodontiformes > Protopteridae > Protopterus > Protopterus annectens. The sequence continues at coordinate 71,430,684 of NC_056744.1, read as the reverse complement.
TAAACAGTTTTAAGCTAATCTACCAATAGGAAAGCACACACTCCAGCAATCCCTAGCTCAGACAAGGCTGGACCCATGCTCTTTTGCCCCAAGGCTGCAGGGGAGCCTTTCTTAATGTAAGATGACTGGTTTAGTACTTGAGTGTAACAAAAACAGTCTAGATTCAGAATGTCTGAATCTAGTCTATAATATCGAAGGTAAAAATACAGTTGAAAACAAGTGCAGAAAATATGCGGTCACAACAAAAAAAACAGCAGAAGAAATGCAGTGATCAGATACAATGCAATTGAAAAAGTGCAATAGAGACTCAAAAATACTTATTTTTCTTGATGCAGAAATCTCAAGTGTTTCCCCAACCTAAACAGACCAGGCTACTCTCCAGTGCAATAGATGGAAAATCCACTGACCTCTTGATGCAAAACCAAGTGCTTGTTAGCATGTATGGATACACTACATTATCCAACAGCTAGCTAGAAAATGAATTTGGTCAAGTAAATCAGTAGAGCAAACAAAGAGAGACAAAATGCACCTTTTCAATACAAGCACAATTAAAGGCAAATAAATAATTCAGTAATATCAACAGCAGTGTAGAAAGGGAGGAGCTTATTAACCTCAATTTACATGCATAAATACAAATATTTCAAGGAAAGGCATAATGCCCTTCTAGTCTGTCAATATACCAAAACACTTGTTTCTATAATAAGTGTCCAAACTGTTCTTAAAATGTCTAAATTACTTGCTTTAATATAATTTGATAGTCTCTTCCATGCATTAGTTTTTCTCTCTCAGAGAACCAGTTACTGCACCTCTCATTCCTATAAAATCTTCTACATAGGTACATAGAAGGTAGGTTAAGGAGCACCTCTATGCTATAAAAACAAAAAATGAGAAAATGCACTTCTCAAACATTCCCAGAATTGTATTACATTTAAGAAATGTCTTTTTATTGTTATAGAACAGGTTCCTCTTTATAAAAGAGGGGGGATTTTAAGACCAGAGTGAAACAAAAAGAAGCTTTATGGCAACTCATAGTAGGGGCTGATAAGCCACCTGGTCTCAATGACATTAACATAAAATGTTTTTTAAAAGGTAAAAGGTTGAAATTATTAAAATATACATAATAGTTTGTATTAAATTGAATTTAATTGTTTGTGTATATTTATATTGTAGATTGTTGTTTAAGAATTGTCTATTTTTTATTATATTGTGTTAATTAATCAATTAAGGTTTCTTATTGGTCTAAGGAAGTTTAAATAGCTAGGTGGTACATTGTATAATTATTCTGATTAAGTCCTATGTGGATGAAAGCGAAGAATAAAAGTTTTGAGACACTATTTCTTGGAGTTCGCTTCTTCCAGTGTTTCCTGAATAAGTGCCTTTGAGGTGGTTTTGTATGTTTGCTGTGTTTTCTTACCACCATTCATTTGGGACTGTTTTCTTAGTGGCTTCTACAAAAGTTGTCTGAAGATTCTCTAGTACTTTTTGATAACTCCAAACATTCCCAGAGATAGTTGTCTCTAAATGCACTATATACCTGAATAAGATCTCCTCTTAGATATCTGTAAAAACACTGTACAAGTTCAGATATTTTAGTCTTTCATAATAACTTAAATTTTCATATCCATGAATGCCTTTGGTATATTTCCACTGTACTCTTTTCAGTTTAAACATGCTTGTTTTCTTATAAGGTTTTCATCTTTTTATTCCATATTCAAGTTTGGGTATAATGTAACTAACAAACACTGACTTCATCATTTCTGATTTCCTAGACTTTATAAATCTTTTAATAAACCTATATTTCTATAATTATCATTAAACAATTGATTGATATGATTAGAAAAACTAAAAGCTATATCTACCGATATCCCCAGGTCCTTAAATTAATCTACAGTTTCAGTCACTGTTTGCTATATTAAATATTCACTTCTCAACTGATGTCTCCAAATCTTATATGCTTAGTTTTTGATGCATTCATTAGCCTATTATTCTCCTGTGCTCAAATGATCAATTTAGTCAAGTTCCTTTACAGACATACCTTATCTGTAACACATGTAATCAGTTTATCCAGTTTCAGGTCATCTGAATATAGATTGTAGAACATCTCAGTTGAAAACGTTAAGTCTGAAAGATACAATCTAATCAAGTAAGGGCCTAGGACAGAGCCCTGTGGGACTGTAACCAAGAATTTCACCCGTCCAATTGCTGTATGATACTTAACATGTCCTGTTTGTAATCCATGCAGTTATCCATCTTATCAAGTGTAGATCAAAACCTAGTTGCTCTATTTTTTTTATCAGTGTTTTGTGTATGACCCTATCAAAAGCTGAAGGTAAATCTATGTAAATTACAACACAGCATGATTTTATATCATTATAGAATATCATATTACAGGAGGCAATAGAACCATTTTCAACATATGCATGCTGATATGTGGTTTTGTGTCCCAACCTATCCACTTCTGACAATACCTTATCTAATGCTAACTTTTCAATTATTTTTACACAACATAAAAGTAGACATAAGGGTCTATATGACTCTGGGTTTGTCCTTCTCCTCTTTCCCTTAAAGACAGTTTTTTTTCCCATAATCTTTATTGATTTTATAGAATAGGACAACATATTCAAAATCAGTCAACAACAACAGTAACATTTAAAGTTAGAAATAAATTAAACAATAGGTAACTATAATACATTTATTTACATAAATGCCATTTACCTTAAAGAATGTAAACCTACTGATGTTTCAATAGGAAGAACAAAAGCAGGGAAAAAGAAAGGAATTGATAAATATAGGGGAAGAAATGTTAATTTACCTTAGATACAAGTATTTAGTCCCATCAGTATAAGTTAACAGTTGAAAAGATAAAAAAAACAAAGAAAGAAAAAAACAAGTGGAAAGATCAAGATTAGGGTTACTAGGGGTTAAATAATTATTGCAAAATATGCTTGAATAGTGAGTTCCAGTACTCAATGAAATGTATATTTTCTTGTTAAACACCAAAAGTTTATGAGCTATAAGATATTTAATTGCCATTTGTCAAAACCTCTCCCATGTAACCAATGATCTAGCTAGCCAATTTAATGTGATATATAGTTTGATTAATATAAATAGGGTAATCAAGATACAGGTTTGCACTTTGGTCAAACCAGGAGGAGGAATGTGTAGCATGGTAAATTCCCATGAGAGGGTTGATTTTTCACAACCCATCTTTTGTAGTTGAACTTTTAGGGAATTCCAAAGTTTATAAACACACTTGCAACTCCAGAATATATGGAGGAAATCAGCTCTTTGAGATTCACAATAGGGACAAAAAGGGGAAATTGAAAGGTTAAATTTATGTAGAACCATAGGGGTACGGTATGCATTATTGAGTATCATGATGTGTGTATAACAGAGTTTTTTTCAGGGGAATTCATCTAGAAGTTAATTTTATAGATTGTTTTATTTCATTGGTAGAGATTGAATCCTGGCCTTAGACCAGTAATTTGAGAACAAGATATCAACCTGGTATTTAATCAATACAATTAAATTATATGTGCTTGAAATCATTTTTTTCCTTAATAACATTAGATTCCAAAGAGTTCTACAGGTCTCTATATCTTTATCTGTTAGATTACTGTTAAATATATAATTAGCACACATTTCCTTAATCTGTCTTAGGAAGATTTAAAGTAGATCTCATCCCTGTAATAGTAAAGTTATGAAGGGGATAAAAATCAAGCACTCATTTTTCTTTTAACAGTGGAAAGTTAAATGTAACTTTGAAGTACTGAGTTTTAAATTTGGCTTAAGATGTATTGGTTGCAAGGTTGCAAAAGCAATAAATAGGTTTAATGATTCAAATAGTTTTTGTAAACTAATTATATAACATTTTATTGGGCTAAGCATTTTATAAGTTTTCAGTAATCTTTTATTAAGGAGAGGGAGGGCTTTATGATTAAATCTGATTGATTCAACATATTTATGGTGTACTTCTAACCAGGGGGGGGGGGGCAGGAATTTCCTTCAAATCATATTCAGCAATTTTAACTAATCTGCTACTACTGATGATGTCAAAATAAAGTTTGAAATCTGGAAGGTTTAGACACCCATTTTCTTTAGGCCACATTAACTTGTAATAAGAAATTCTGACAGATTTTGCAGACTAGACAAATTTAGCCAGATTAGAATGTATCTTTTTAAAGAATTTGTTGTATCACATTACCTGAGAAGCCATAAACATATATAATAACCTTGGTAAAATATTAATTTTTACAATTGAAACTTTGAATAAGAAAGGTAATCATCTAGTAAAAGCTTGTTTATGTTCTGCTATACATGTACAATGTTATTTTGATAAAATTCTGCAGTATCTTGATGGAATGAGATCCCCAAATATTTTACAGATTGTTTTATTTTAATTTCGGTTGGGCGAGGGTATAAAGATAGGAGACCTGCCAAGTTTAAAGGAAAGATTGCATATTTGTCAAGATTTAATTTATAATTGGAAATATTTGAAAAACTTTCAATTGACTTCAAAACTTTCGGCATGTCAGAACTTGGTAAGGTAAAGTATAAATTCGTAAACCCTTAAAGACAGTTTTAATAAGCCCATGTCTCCAATCTTGAGGAATCTTCCCATATTTATATGATCTAGTGAATAATATATATATATATATATATATATATATATATATATATATATATATATATATACATATATATAAAATGGTACTGTAAGTTCTTGCTGAAGTGTTCTCAGGTCATTATTACTAATTCCGTCTCCTCCCTGTGCTTTGTTTGGATCCAGTTTGCATAGTTCTTTTTCAATATAATCTAATTTGATTTGAGTATCCGAGGTTACGTGCATGTCACTAGGACAACTTATTACCAACTTTGTTGTGTCTGAGAACAAATTTTACAATCTACACAAAATTTACAATTTGTATGTCTTTACTCCTTCCACATCTTACATATCTATAAAACGGTTTCCTATTATTCTCAATATCTTTATATACATTTTCTTCAAAGTTTTCTTGATCTTGTCTCACACTATGCTTAATTTGTTTGTCCAGCTTGTTTATTTCAGTTTTCAAAGTTGTAGTTCGACCTCTCTTCTATTTCTTATATTTTTTTGTCTCTCACCTTAATCAGGTATCTTGTTCTTATGGAAATGCATCCCCCCCAACATTGTATGCCTAGATCCTGATGTTAGACATCCATAAGCATATTTGTGTGCTTTTCTGTAAGCTCATATATCTGACAAATCTCTATGGCTTTGCTTAAATTTAAATCACTGTCTCAAGGCAAAATCTTTCTCACTGCATCATTATTAACTCCACATACAAGCCTGTCTTTTATCAACTCATCTCTCAGATCACTAAATCTGCACAACCTTGTTTCTCAAGTCAGTTATATATACTGCAAAAGTTTCACCCAGCTTTTGATCTCTTGTGTAAAATATGTGCCTTTCCATTGTGATATTCATTTGAGGGTTGCACATTTCTCTAAATTTACATTTTAAGCACTCGAGATCTTCCCGCATTTTGCCTGTACCACAGTATGACTGTCTTCCCCTCCTCTGCATACAAAGCAGGCACATACACAAATAAATATTCTCTCTCAGTGCCTTCTAAACCAGCTAAATTAAGCAAAATAAATGCTTTTGTGCATGCATCTTTATCAGAAAAAGTAGCCTGTATGAAAATATCATATTCTTGCTCAAACACTCTCCAATTTTCTGCAAAATTGTTATCAAATGCAAGTGGACTAGGTCTGCGAAATCCCTCTGCCATGTCAAATAAGCTTCAAACACACACACCAGGTACTTGTAATTATATTAAGTTATACACAACACTCTGAAATAACTGGACTCTTTGAATAGACTGTGTTGTAATACTGCACACACTGTCAACAATTTGCACACTTCGAATAGCTTTAGTTAAAGTGAAAAAGTAGTACGTTGCAAAAAAATAGTCATTTTCTCTTTTCAAACATTTTATAAGATTCAGATACTGTTTCAAACGTTTTCATCATTATTTTGATTACTAATATCAGTATGTTGCAGATTCAAACATTTTGTTTATTCCGTAATTCGATCTGAATGTTTTGAATGCTTCAGTTTATATACGTTGAGTAAAAAATCATTTAAACTAGTTTAAGTACCTGGTAATATTTTCTGACCTGTTTGTGAGTTGTTTGAGCCACCCCTGTATATTCCTCCATTACTGACAGTGTACCTCACGGTTTTGCCTTTGAATCCCTTTCTGACACCATGTCACTTGTTTTGTGTATTGAAATAAGGTGATGAGGCTTGGGTGTTTATTTAAGATGTTTATTACATACAAACACATCAGGATGGATGACTGAAACATAAAACTTAAACAAAGTAGCTAACTGACTGGCTGCTACACACATGCATGCTTTCACTCTGACTGCTTACACAAAATGGCACTCTGCTTGCACATAATCAGTAGCGGACCGGAGTTCCGCTATGGCGACCCCTAACTGGGAAAAGCCGAAAGGCACAACAACAGCAACAACAACTTGCACATAATCAGTACTTATATGCACATGCCCATGAGCTACAGTGGATTTAAAGGTACAACACACACACTATGATCTACACTCTCCCTCCTTTTGCCAATAGTCTGGAAAACAGTGTCTAGTGTCATCAAGCCAGTAAATACTGCATGCTATCTGAAAACTTCAGGAAATTGTCAGAAACTACCACCCCTCTCCTTCAGTTGCACACTGCCTGCGTTCAGTCCATTTATATATTTCCTGTAATTAATTATATTTTCTCTTAAATTCAAGCAACAGTTCTTCCTCTGCTCTCTTACTCTTCACATTCAGCCCATCTCACTGTACTGTGTAAATATGTAAATGTGTGCATACTTATCTGCAAATTAATACAGCCTGTCTCATACAAAATATAAGCCTGGCACTTTGCATGCTGTCTTCTCCTCCTTGAGATAAACACTGTCACTATGACAATTGTCTAATAATCTGATTCTGACATTGCAATATTCAGAACTGGTGCCAGCCTTCTTTGAAATGTTGCTTCCTTATGGAAGCAGTAGCCCTGGGCAGAAAAATAATGCTTTGTTTTCAGAGTTTTCAGGAAAACATTGCCTGTTTAGTCTGTCTTTCTGTCTGTCAAGCAGAGCATAGTGGGAGCAGTACATGGCTTATCAATGGATGAATTTCACGCTATGTTAAGTAATGAGGGTTGATTGAAAGAAAATGACTGGAATTAACTTGAAAAAGCACATTTTGAGATTATGAGTCTGTGGTTGCTCTAGATCCTGAAAAAGGCATCCATTTCAATTACTTTTCATGTTTATTAAGTGATGTGGATTTGCAATGATAAACTGAATACTATAAATATTGTGCCTAATAAAAACTTTGAGCATTGAAACTAACTGCAAAACTCAAATGACGCCACAAACTGATGAAACACAAACAAGGAAAACGGAGCTTCTAACACAGAATCCAAACCAAAGGTGTAATATAAATCAATCCAAAGGAGTCCGAATCCACAAATATCAAAGAGAAGAAAACAGGTTTATTTTAGCGCTTTCGGAAGGGTTAATACCCCTCCTTCCTCAGAAAAATGACAAACAGAAACTCAAGTACACAGTGCTTTATAAATTAAATTAAAGTCAGCTGATCAATCGCACTCGTGGCTTAATTAAGATAACAATTGACTGGCCACTCAGTGCGTATTTATTTAAACTAACAGTACTTTAAAACTAGATAAACTAATTATTTAAAAATCTCATTGTATGTAGTGATAAATATATACATATATATGAATAAAATCTGTGTATATACAAAAACCTACTTTGCTTATACGTACCCTAGCTAGCTAGGATACAAACTTTTGTTCATGCAAAATGTTCTAGTACTCTAAACATTAAAATGCTAAAATACTAAACTAAAACCAGGAAACTGCCAGGTCTAACCAGGTGCCCTAAACTACGATAATATCCAAAAACTAAAGTGTAAAAAATTAAGCGATAGTCCACTCTAAATAACTATTTCCCCATAAGTAACATGCTGAACTTCATTAAACTATCTTTTTAATGCCAATTTTTTTTTAAAATAGATGTTATAGATAGTTGTTCATTTAATCCTGGGGAAAAATGGGCCGCTGTCCTTATTTGCCAGTACAGTTCCTCTATTTCAAGCTGAACTTGCCAAGGCCCTACGAGTGGGGTATCGTCCACCTGTTTCAATATAAAAAATTGAAAATGGTGGTTCGGATGTCTGATTATGTGGCCAGCTAAAGCATTACTAAGCTCTTTTTTACTAATAGCGTAATTGTGCTCATACATTCGCTGCTTTAACTTGCGCTCTGTCTTGCCAATATAGAAAGCTTGGCATAGTGCGCAATTAGCCACATAAACTACTGCCCTAGAGTTACAATTGTATTTACCATTAACTTTATATTCAATACTGTTAATTCTAACAGAGGATCTCTCATTAATAAATTTACATTGTTTGCAAAAACCACATTTGCTCATCCCAAAAGCTGAAGTTCTGACTTTAGGTTTCACAACTTGCAACAATGTTTTTAAATTAACTCCTCTTCTAAATGTGATTTTTGGGGAGGCTACAAATTGTTCATTAAGTTCCTTATCATTAGATAGAATTCTCCAGTTTTTGCACAAAATATCTCGAATGAACAAATGGTCGATCGAGAATGTGCATAAGAATCTGGTGTTACTTTGCCCATTAGTTTGTACATTATTTCCCTGTTGTACATTATCATACCTTACATCCAGCCCAGATGTAACTCGAAACCCTAAAATAGGATGGAAATGCCCTCCATTTCGTTTAGAGATAACTTCTTCTTTTATCTCGTTGACTAAATTATGGGGGTATCCCCTTTTCAAAAACATTTCAAATAAGTGGTCACATTCCTCCAAGAATTCTATCTCATCCGTAACCATCCTTGCTGCTCGTACCATCTGGCCTTTAATCACGGCTCGCTTTTGATGGTTTGGATGAGAGCTAGAAAAATGTAGGAAGCCGTTGGAATATGTTGGCTTCCTATAAATTCTGCTTGTAAACCTAGAGTTAACCGTATCCTTAAACAGCCAGATGTCTAAGAAGCTGATGTGGGTGTCATGAAACTCAAACGTGAACTCTAAGAAATGAGTCAACTCAGAAATAGTTGTAACAAAATTAGGGATGTCATCTGGGTTACCCTTCCATAAGATGAACATGTCGTCCTGGTATCTAGTGTACCAGGCGACATTTTTCTGATAATCTAAATTATGGAAGAGTAGAGTGCGCTCCCAATGGGCCATGATGCAATTGGCATAAGCACCACCACAGGGTGAGCCCATAGCCACACCTGTAGTCTGTACAAAAGTTCGTCCTTCAAAGCCAAAGAAGTTGAACCGTAAGATCATTTCTAACAATGTCTCCACTAAACGAATTGTGTTCTCATTGACATTCCTAGCCCATAGGAAATCCCTCATCCACTCAAGACCTAAATTGTGTGGAATGACAGTATAAAGGTCCTTAACATCTATTGTAAGGAATGCATAATCGGGGTTAAAACTGATGTCATTTATTTCCCCCAAAAAACTCCACGAATCTTTGCAGACTTGTTTTTCTTTTGCAATAAGTGGTTTAAGAATGGAATCAATATATGATGCTGCTGCACTCAAAATAGACCCTCTCCCATCGACAATAGGTCTAAAAGGGGGATCGGTTTGTGATTTGTGGATTTTTGGGACCCCGAAAAATGCTGGCAATTTGGGTGCATTGAAACTAAACATAAAGCATTTCACAAAACTTAAAAGCCATGACTGAGCTCTCTGAATATGTGTCTCAGGGAGGTATGTCCCCAGCCTTGAGCAGCACACTACCTTCACCTAAGGTGATACCACAATATAAACAAAACATAATAGACTTCAACAACTGGCTTAGTTTCTGATGTCATTCTAAGGCCATCCAGTACTTGTCAGCCTGAGATGACATGGTAGATAGACCACACTGCTTTACCACAGATGGTCTTCATCTACCACCTCTGGGATTTCGGTTACTGGCTAAGGCTCTTGCCTCCCCCATAGTGCCTTTTTTAGGCAATGTTACAACAAAATTCCGGATTTAAAAATATCGTGAAAAAGCAACTTCAAGGTTATGCTGCTAAATGCTAGAAGTCTAAACCTAAAACTGCACTCACTGGAAGCAGCTCTCACCTTAGAAGATGCTAACATCTGTGCAGTCACAAAGACTTGGTTTAAGGCTGCGGAAAGCACCCTGGCCATACTGGGTTATAATGCCTTCCACACATTCAGACCACAAACTGGAACTGCAAGAATTAAAGGAGGTGGAGTATCAATATTCATCAAAGATAAATACATCTCTAGACTGATTAAACAAAACAATTCCTTTGAACTAATCCAGGTTCAATTGACTGTAGGTAAGACCCCTCTCCAAGTTATTGCCAGTTAAAGGACCTCTTCCATAAACCAGGATAACCACACTGCGTACTTGGATCTACTTGAATCGCTCAAGATAAGACCAAACACCCTGGTTTTAGGTGACTTTAACTACCCATCCATAGATTGGGTAAATTATACATGTACTAACACACTTGCCCAAAGGTTCTTGGACTTCATCGACTCCAGTGCCCTGGACCAGTTTTTTTCACACACCCACAAGTGGTCCAAACATTCTGGATCTGGTGCTTACTAACATGTGTGATCATTGCACCACTCCATGTGTGTGGCCCTCCCAAGTGAGATCAGATCATAAATCAGTCTCACTAAAAGCAACAATAACATCTGACTCCCCCCATTAGCAGCAAGTAGACTAAAAAAACTTCTCTAATGCCAATTACAACCTAATACATAATGGCATTAATAGCTTCATAACCTCTGCCCTCACTGATGGCATGGATACCTATACTGGGATTTACACCAATGCCTTGCATAAGCATCTATATAAATATAAAAAAAAAATCTATACAAATATATTGACTCAGCCGTATCTGATAGGATCAAAACAAGATCCTCAAGAAAGAACGAGCTTGCCTGGTAGACATCTGCCATTAGCAGGTTATACAATAAGAGAAATAAATTGCTGTCCAAGAGCAGGAAGGAAAGGTTTCTGAATTGGAAGCATTCCATCATCATCTTAAACAAGCAAATAAGACACCTCATAAGGCATTCTAAAGCTGACTATGAATCCAAATTAGCCTCCTTCACTAAGGATAACCATAAGGCATTCTCTAGCTATGTCAGAAACCTTGAAGGAAAAATCTAGACCTGCGCAGAACTGGTTGTTAATGGCACCACATATACTGTACCTGCAGAAATAGCTGACCTGCTAGCTGACAGGTTCAGTGAAAACTTCTCCTCCCCTGTCCCACCACATATCCCCCAAAGCCACCTGCCCTCCACCTAGTATTTCTAAGCAGCAGGTCATAAAAGCTCTCTCCAAAGCTAAAAACACAGCCTCCATTGGACCTGATAACATCCCAGGCTGCATTCTAAATGGATTAAAACAGGAACTAGCTACACTGCTGGTTACTCTTTTTAACCACAGCCTAAGCACTAGTTTTGTACCTGCTGAATGGAAAACAGCAACTGTCATCCCTTTACATAAAGGAGGCACCTCCGCAGACCCTGGAAACTATAGACCCATAAGCCTTACCAGCCTAATCTGCAAGGCTATGGAAAGAATATTCATGGACCTTATCAACAAAGATATAGGAGATCTCTAAATGCTTGACCCGACCAAGTTTGGCTTTGCTAAAGGGAAATCCTGCCTCTTGAAGTTGGTGAACTTTTTTGAGACAGTCAGCAAATCCCTGAATGAAGGCAAATCTGTGCAGACAGCCTACCTGGACCTGACCTAAGCCTCTGACACTATTCCCCACTCAGGCATCATTGATAAACTGACCCAGGTGGAGATCAACCCATATATTGTCAGGTGGGTTGCAAACTGGCTCACTGATAGAATGCATACAGTCAAAATAGGTGACTCTACCTCCACCAGCAGACTCATAACCAGTGGTGTTCCACAGGGATCGGTGCTGGGGCCCCTATTGTTTGGAATCTACTTCTCAGATGTACAGGCTAAAACAAAAGGCCTATGGCTGACAAAGTTTGCTGATGATTGCAAACTGGGTACAGTCATCAAGTCTACATTCTACAAGAAGGACTTACACAAACAAACAATGGGTGCCAAAGTCATGGGCTAAAACTCAATGCAAAAAATGCATTATCATTCCCCCCAAGGGTGATGTCCCTGCAGATTACCACATTAATAACAATACCCTAAGCACACAATCAGTGGTGAGAGATTTGGGCACACAGGTTGACAGCAACCTTTCTTTTGACTACCATGTCTCCAAAGTGGTAAGGAAGTCTTTCCATTTCGCCCACCTCATAAGTAAGGGCATGGCATCCAGAACAAAAAAGGTTATAACCCCTCCTGTACAGTACAACCTTACCTTTGGTATGTACTTACCAGGCACCCACAGCAACTGGAAAGATATCAAAGGTTTCTTACAAAGAAAATTGAAGGTCTTCAACATATGGCATATGTTGACAGACTGAAATCACTGTCGCTGTACTCTGTGTCTTAGAGACTACTCAGAGGTGACCTCTGCCTTGCATATAAAGCAATCTCCAATCCTGCTCTAATAGAAATGCTGCACATTTGTCAATCAAATGGTATAAGATGCCTCGCCCTCGGGAACTCAACCTAGTATATGACATCAACAGGACTTGCTGGAGAGACAGATATGTCTCACAGAGGTTATTTCTCCTCTGAACAAACTTCCAATTCAGGTGAAGCAGAGCCCCTCACTGACCCTATTTAAGTGCAGTTTGGAAGACTGGATGAGAAACCACAAATTTACCCTGGGAGTTTCACCTGTGTCCCTTTTGGACAGGGCAGTAGTTGTTGACTTAGTTCTGCTTAATACTTTGATATTCTTGGGAACAGGGGTTGTACTCGGCTAGGTTTGTAAGGGCCATAGGGCTATTAGCCTAGTAACCTCCTATGATCCTACAATCCTATGAACTCCTCCCTGGCTAGACTTTTAGACCCCCCCACACTCAACTAACCAAGAGACATGCAGTCACCCGCAATGTCAACTTGCACCCCCCCACACACAAAAGCACATACTGCCATTTATTGACGCCTTTCACTGTTGCCCTCTCTACCTGTGCGTATGATGACAACTGTGTTCTGCACTCAGTAATCTGTCACTGGGGTATCCCATGTATTATGCATATTGTGGCCAGTCCACACATGACATAGCATGCCCTGACTCTAGTTCTGCACACATCATTGCTACCTATGTATGTTATGTTTAATCTGGCCTGTAGTTGTATGGTAATCCCCAATGGCCTGATCCTCCATGGGGTCCTTAACAGGTACCTCCTCCTCCTTCTCGTCCTCCTCTGTTGCTTCCAGGACATCCTGTTCCCCCTGCCAGATTTGTTTACAAGCCAATACTTTGTGTTTCATGGTTGTACTAAAGGCCACAACTGGAGACATTCAAAAAGCAGAAGTGGGCTTTCATCAATCAGAACATCTTTGACAATGTTTTTAGTTTGTGACAGGATAGTGCAGTATACATTATCTGCCTTGGTCTTTGGGTTTTTTATCAGTCTCATTAGCCATATGTTTAGGGCATGTCTGGCATTAGATGTCCCTGTGAAAAAACACTTCTCACAAATCACTGAAATAAGCCAGATGCTTCAAATGTGGGACTCATATACATTGCCTAGGATGTGCAGTGAAACATTGTATGTTATACCCCGTGCACTGCATACCACCTATCAATTGATGGTGTAAAATCCTGTGTGGCCAATATGACAATTTTCATGTTCATCAAGTGGGGCCTTGATGGTAATTTGGATGCAGTCAGTGGCCTCCAGTACCTCAAGGAAACAAGGTTCTTCCTGAAAAGCCCACATAATGTATCTTCTCTCCTGTAGGGTAAATGGGAACCTCATATGATCCTTCACATGATGTGACATGACATTGAGAAACTGATGTCGTATCCCTGAGGTAGATGCCTGGGATACATCCACCATGGCCCCATATGGTTAGAAAGTCTTTGTAATCAATATTCTCAAAGCTACACATACCATTCTTCTTTCTACATGGATAAATACTCTCTGCAACCCACAAGCCTGCATATGAGGGCAACACGTCTTTACCAGATTCTGCAGGGGGCCTCTGTCCACATGGCAGCAAAGCACTATTGTTGTGGTATTGTATGGGTTGCTCTGTCTGTGCAAAAAAATGAGGAACTTCCATTAGAAAATTTCCCAAACTTAAGTATAACAACTCTCTATTTTTCTGATCATGTCAAAATGAAACAGCCCAACAAGACACTGTGATTGATGACTACTTGTGAGAAGGCTTTCCAGTATCTCCAAAAACCATTCCTTATCCTGTCCAGTCTGATGAAAGACAATGATGTTGTTGCACAGGTCACTGCTTCACCTGATGGTCTCATAGAGTTTTGTGTCAGGTTGAATTTGAAGTAGATGAGTAAACCAGTACTATGTCATAGTGATGGCCATCCTCCTAGGGAGGACATATTTACTGTGATAGAGAGAGAATGTTTACAGTTGGGCTGGCCTTTAAGGAAGCTACATCTTTACCTAACACTGCTATGGATCATTATGCTCCAAGAAAACTACATGAGGATGCTGCTTCAAATGCAGGCTTCTAGCACAAATTGTAATGACTTGGACTATGACAAAAGGTTAGTTGGGACCAGTAATACGAGAAAATCTTGTATTCATCATACAATGTACTTCAGCTTCAGCTTTATTATAGAGCTTAAACTCTAAGCTCCTCACAAAAAGAAGCAATGTATAATTGCATATGAATATCACAATACAATAGAATACCTATTAAAAATGAAATTGCTATTAAATTCCAAATATTTTAAGTAAAAAAGCAACATTACAGCAGAGTTTAACAATGCTGCCACTACTAAGAACATTCTAAAATGAGTTCACTGCACACACAAATAGTAAAAAAAAAAATCAAATCCCAAGAAGGAAAGACATCCCTGACAAGTATCAGTAAGAAACTAAGGTCCCTCATGAAATCATCCAAGGCTAACTTCGAAAGAAAAATAGCCAAGGATTCAAAAGATAACCACAAAGCCTTATTTAGCTATGTCAAGAATCTAAGTGGCAACTCGCAGATATGCTCTGAAAACTAGCACAAAATATACTGAACCTAGTGATATTGCCAACATTTAGGCAGATAGATTCAGTGCAAACTTCACCTCCCTCTCACCTTCAAAAGGGCCCACAATAATACCGGAAAAGTGTAGTGTCCCAGAAATCACAGAAGCACAGGTGAAAACAGCCCTTTCAAAAGCCAAAAACACAGCATCAATGGGGCCAGATGGTGTTCCATGCTGTGTCTTGCACGAACTACAGAACGAACTAACCCCCGACCTAAACACGCTGTTCAACCTCAGCCTCTTCACAGGCTACATGCCCATAGAATGGTGCACAGCAATGGTTACTCTGCTCCACAAAGGAGGGGCCACAACTGACCCTGGTAACTATTGCCCCATAAGCCTGACTAGCCTGGTCTGCAAGGCTATGGAGCGCATCATCATGGAACTCATTAACAAAGACATTGGGAACCTCCAAACACTTGACCAGACCCAGTTCAGCTTTGTTAAGGGCAGATCATGCCTACTAAACCTAGTTGATGTCTTCAAGACAGTCACCAAGGCCATAGACAAGGGAAAGGTAGTTCACACAGCCTACCTTGATCTCACCAAGGCATTTGACACCATTCCTCACTCGGGTATTACAGAAAAACTCACCAGCCTGAACATAAACCCCTACGTCACAAGATGGGTTGCCAACTGGCTTACAGACAGAACTCACACGGTAAGAATAGCGGGCTCCAGGTCCGACTCTAAACCAGTCACAAGTGGTGTCCCACAAGGCTCGGTTCTGGGACCCCAACTGTTCGGCATATATTTCTCAGAAGTACAGGCAAACACAGGACTATGGCTAACCAAGTTCGCTGATGACTGCAAACTGGGAGCCATAAGTGACTCTTCGGCTGACACGGACATCCTTCAAAAAGGCCTTACTGAGACAGACACCTGGTGTCAAAGTCATGGCCTCAAGCTAAATGCCAAAAAATGCATAGTCATCCTGTATGGGAAAAACAAAACACCCATGAATTACCACATAGGCGGCAGCCCCGTTAATACAGAAGAGGTAATAAGAGATCTGGGGACCCAGATAAATAGTAATCTCTCCTTTGACAATCATATTGCCAAAGTAGTTAGGAAATCCTTCTATGTGGCCCATCTAATTACTAAGGGGTTCGCATCTAGAAATAAAAAGGTTATAGTGCCCCTCTACTCGTCACTCATCAGAGCCATCATAGAGTACAATGCTCCATTTGGGATGTACCTCACAAAACACTTCAAACAGCTGGAAAGACCACAAAATCACCTCACCAAGAGGATTACTGGCCTCAAACATATGTCCTATGCAGCACGACTGAAAACACTCCGGCTGTACTCAGTGGCATATCGCTTACTCAGAGGTGATCTCTGCCTGACTTACAAAGCCATGCCCAACTCAGAATTGATGGACATGCTTCACCTAAAAAAATCCAAGTCACTGCGAGCCATGCGCTCTAGTGAGGTAAACCTCACCACAACAATAAATAGAACATGCTGGAGGGATAGATTCCTGTCACAGAGACTCCCCATGCTTTGGAACAAAATTCCTAACTACATTAGACAGAGCCCCTCACTAACACTCTTCAAGAGAAGCCTTGACGAGTGGATGGGTAACAGAAAATACACCCCTGGGATCACTTCATTGGCTCTGCTTGACAGAGGCTCATTTAATTAATCAATGGGGCGGCGAAAGCTGACACACTCTGGCTAGGTTTAAAAATGCCCTCAGGCAGATAGCCTAGTACCTACCTATGAACCTATGAACCTATACTAATCATATTCACATTTCCTGGCTGAAACATTTCTCATACTTTGTCAAACACAGGGACAGGAGTCTTACCAAGTTACAGGCTAGTAAATTTCATCTGAATATAAACCAGTCCACTTCAACTGCAATGCTTTTGTGAAAAAAATAAACAATGTAAATTGTCCACATAAACTGTATTGCAACAAGGGTTGCAAAAATAAAAAAAAATACAAAACCCTGTAGAAAAATTATACAGAATAAGCTATCACATCAAGCAAAACAATACCTTTTCAAATATCTTGCCAATGTAAGCAGACTTCACACAGAACTTTAAAGAAATGGCTAGAGATGAGAAAGTAGCAGTCTCATGAGATTCTCATCTGTAATAACACCCACACTTATTATTATATTATTAAAGATGAGAATATTCAATATTATACCATGACCCCCCCAAAACGTGCACGCTGATTGGCCAGCGTGCCCGTTGTAAATCGAGTTATACTAATGGAAAAAGGTCCGGTCACCCGGACTTTTTTCCATTAGTATAACTCTTAAAACACTGTCTCGCTATGTTAAATGGGTTTAACATAGCGAGACAGCTTTAAAATAAGCAACGGAGATCTCCGTTGCTTATTTTAAAGCTGTCTCGCATGTTAAACCCATTTAACATAGCGAGACAGTGTTTAAAAGCAACGGAGAAAGCAAGATCTCCGTTGCTTTTTTTAGTGTCTCACTATGTTAAATGAGTTTAACATAGCGAGACAGTTTTAAAATAAGCAACGGAGATGTCCGTTGCTTATTTTAAAACTGTCTCGCTATGTTAAACTCATTTAACATAGCGAGACACTAAAAAAAAAGAAACGGAGATCTTGCTTTCTCTGTTGCTTTTGTCCACAGCTCTGATGTACTGAGCAGGCGCGCAGTACATCAGAACTGCCGCGGATGCCAGACATCTGCGGAAGGGCAGCAAACAGGCATTATACTATGCCATTATTTAAGAAAAGTAACAGTTTCTTTTCTTAAATAATGTCATGGTATAATAACCACGCCTGGGTGGGTAATGCTAAATTTACCCACGGTTGGCTTTGTTTGGTCCCGAGGGCGAAAACCACGCCAACCGTGGGTAAATTTAGCATTACCCACACCCAGGCGTGGGTTATTGCTATAATATCTAAATGTGCTAAAAGCTCCAGGACCTCTAAAGTCTAGATGCATAAAATACTCTGAAACAAGCAAAGTTTCCAGCACTAATGGTTCAGCTAAGCATACAGGAGAGGAATAAGTGCATTAGACTAGCTATTTTGTGTTTGTCAAAATGGTTGCTTTTCATTATATACTTCCTTACTGTGAAAGAATGAGTGTGTGTAACAGATATGACAGTAACAGATGTAACTGTTTATAGAAGGGGTACATCATAAAAACATACTCATTTGTCAACAGACTTGTTTTATTCTGTGGAGTAAAAAGGATTCACCATCTGTAAGAGGGCTAGAATTAATGTAAAGAGGACTACATCAGATTGTGAACTCTACTTCTCAGACTAGATCCTGAAAAACATTTTTATTTCAGTTAAATGTTCCACTTTCTTAATTGGGACTGAAGTTTCATCACATTTATTTTGTTATTCTTAGTGTTTATTATTATATTTTAGGCTGATGATATTATTTTTAGAGGTTGTATGGTTAAAGGGATGATGTAGTCATACAGCCATCAGCTCTGGCAGGAGGGTATGTCATTAAAGCACCATAGGGGTATTTCAGGATTTTACCTTAAAGGTCTACCCTGTATACATCCATACGCATCCTTGGGTAGAATGAGCGATAGGTATCAGTGCTGCACCACCTCTTACTTCTGCATAGGGCAGATAGAAAAAGGATACTCTGTGCACTCAATGCTGCACCACCCCTAACCTCTGCATAGGGCAGATAGCAGCAGGAGACTCTGTGCACTCAATGCTGCACCACCCCTAACTTCTGTATAGGGCAGATAGCAGCAGGACACTCCTGTGCACTGAATGCTGCACCACTCCTTCCTTCTGCATAGGGCAGATAGAAAAAGGATACTGCATTCAATGCTGCACCAGCCCTAACTTCTGCATAGGGCAGATAGCAGCAGGACACTCCTGTGCACTCAATGCTGCACCAGCCCTAACCTCTGCATAGGGCAGATAGCAGCAGGAGACTCCTGTGCACTGAATGCTGCACCACCCCTAACTTCTGCATAGGGCAGATAGCAGCAGGAGACTCCTGTGCACTCAATGCTGCACCACCCCTAACTTCTGCATAGGGCAGATAGCAGCAGGGCATTCTGTGCACTCAATGCTGCACCACCCCTAACTTCTGCACAGGGCAGATTGCAGCAGGAGACTCTATGCACTCAATACTGTACCACCTGCATAGGGCAGATAGCAACAGGACATGCTGTACACCCATAGAAGGCACTGTATGGAAGTTTCCCCTGGTCTTCAAAAGGGAAATCTGATCCATGTATATCTGGCCCCTGGCCTTTAGACTCCTTCTTTCTCCAGAATGGGCATATGCCCATTCTCCCCTGCTTGTGCCATCAACCCCCAGTGCTGCTAATCAAACGTAGGTTGCCTGGGCTGTAGTCAGAGCTCTGTGACTCTACCACACCGGCACAGGCTATACAGCTGTTGATATTCTGGTTCTTTTCCTAGCTAAGGTGTCTTTTATGTGGTGTCTGCATGGCCTCTATGTGTCCAGTTAGGTTGTTCCTAGATGCACTTATTCCCTCCCATGTCCTGGAAGCATGACATTAGATGAACTGGTGATTATCTTGACTGCCTGTAGGTATGTATGAGGTATATGACTGAGTGACTGCATATGTACCTGTATCTTGTACTGGACCTGCATCCCTTCAGGCCTGATTGTTGCTTTATAACATGGCTTGCTGAGTATATTCCACCAATGTCTCTGAACATCTTAACACAAGAAATCTGATAAAGTCTAAAATAAGGGGGGGATAAAAATAGGGACACATTTTAAATAATGCCCTTATTAAATTAGAAATTTGCTAGAATAACAGGATTTGTATTAGCATCCATTTTTTGAAAGATATGAAGTCTGAAACTCAAATATACGCCATTATTTAGTGATTTCAATCCTAGCAATCCTAAATGATTTGTGAGAAAACTGCTAATTTTATGAGGAACAGACCAACAACGTGAAGCAAAAATCTGGACATTCTGCGAAAATCTGTACAGTTCAGAGGTATGACGATCTTGCAAATTAGAGTCAACTCACAGAAGGCTACACAGATAGCTTAAGGAAATAAGTATGTTTACAGTGAAAAGTTTATTTATGCCTGTAGCAAGTGGGACATGAACTATGACCATGTTAATGGATGGCTCCAGGTTACACTGCTTGCAAGCAGTGAGCAGTAGACATCACCTGCCTTTGGAACTACAAGCAGCAGGCCGAAAACTCTTTAGTTATTTTTAGTGTGAGCGAAGGTGCATTAGATCACATTCTTTAATATATAAGGTAGTTAGTGGGGTATCTGATTCACTAACTGGAAGTGCTGAGGTTTGCACTACTTATCTATAAAAAATGTGTCAGCATGGACTGGTTGATCTGGGTTAGAATTTTTTTAAAGGAGTGTAAAAAGTAACTGTAAGGTGGGACCGCATGCTATAACCCTTCTGAGGACTGACTATTGAAAACATTTATAGTCACGATGACTTTCTGTCTTATAATTTGTGGTTCTTCATTTATATCTACTGCTACTATTCTTTGGCAGTTATATAACATAATTGTATGCACTCTACAAATGCTCAATAATTATTTCCTCAACTGTCATTTTTAAATGAGTGCATATCTCATCAGAGTGTACTCTTGGCACTTAAAATGAAAATGTTATCTCTGTGGGTCTATTATCACCTTCTTGCTTCAGTGTTTGATACGTTGTGCTGCATTTTGATGCTGCATGATTTCAGTTTGTAAATGGATATTTCATGTCTGCTCTTCTTTAATATGAATTCTGTCCAGTGGAACCTCCAAGTTAGCAAATGCAAAATAATGACTATGCTGTGCTAGTGTCCATAGATGGTGACACTCTGTGGCTTTACTACTCCATGACAGGACCATCATTCTACACACCTAGAGACCCCAAAAAATCTATGCACACAGTCGAGGTGAGAAACATTCAAAGATGTTTCATTTTTCTCTTTTGCCTGACTCTTTTGCTTGTACCTATGAACTGGAATCACAGACACTCCAAGGAAACATTCACTCAGTGCTAAAGAGCCATCCCATAACTTCTATCCTATAACCAATTAACCTTATCACACAAACTAGCATATCAACCTGAAAAAACCCTGCCCTTCTAAATATTCTCCAGCCCCATACCACAAATACATGTCTTCGCTCAACAAATAAATCTCTACTATGTGTCCAAATCCACTAATATGGCAGGGGACTCCCTATTTTCTCATCATGTAGCAACAAGGTGGAATTCACTGCCTCACAGCATCAGAACCAACACAAATACCAACCAATTCAAAAAGATTCTTAAAAATAATGGTAATGACACCTGGCTTTGCTCCTGTAATACTCCAGGCTAACCTGGTTAAATAGTTTTTGGTCACACTTTTTCTTGTTCCCTGACCACCTCATAATCTATGCTCTCTCTCATGTCTACATAACCTCTAACCTCATCCTTTTCTGTCCAGGTTCCCCTACAAACCCCTCCTCAGCTTACTTTGTGAATCTGCAATGTCTACACTACAACAAGGAATTATATCAGATGATTGTATAATACAAATGTCAGCTATAATAGCATAGAATGCAATTTTTGGCGTACTGTATGCCTTGTATATTTTTCTGTATAATTTCTGGTATAAGGTTTGTATAAGCTCTATATATGGAGCTTTTCTCTCTGGGCCTCTGCTGAAAATGGGTATTATCCCAGTTGGACTTTTCCGATAAACAAATGTAAAATAAAATAAAATAAAATAAATAATTGCTAATATAATAAATAGTTGTTCTGCCAACAGAAACTGTACTAAATGCACCATATTGTGAAGTATTTTATGTATGTATATATATATATATATATATATATATATATATATATATATATATATATATATATATATATATATATATATATATATATATATATATGTGTGTGTGTGTGTGTGGGGGGGGGTGTATATATGGGTTTACTTTCGTTAACAGAAAGTACACCTTGTCGAATTCCAAAAAGCCGACTCCTATTAAGTGAAAGTGCAGTTTAATGAAAACGCACTTTCACAAAATACACATCAACGAATTACAAAAACACAAACATATACACTAAAAACAAATTCTTGCAGGGGGGCAAGCCCCCTGCACCCACCACACCTGATAATTAGATATACTAACTCTGAGATCGCACTACAGTGGGAAAAAGGGTACATTTCCTTATCCTCACTGTACCGTGATCTACATCAACAAGCCCAACTATTGAATACATTCCACTCCCATTGGAAGTGTAAATAAGAACTAAATAACACCACACCAGTTGTTCCACAAGTTAGCATCCTGGAACTGCCAAACTTTCTTGCTGATATGTATTTCACGAAAGTGAGTTTTCATTAAACTGCACTTTCACTTAAAGGGAGTCTGCTTTTTGGAATTCAACAAGGTGCACTTTTGTTGAACGAAAATAGACCAGTGTGTGTGTGTGTGTGTGTGTGTGTGTGTGTGTGTGTGTGTGTGTGTGTGTGTGTGTGTGTATATATATATATATATATATATATATATATATATCTGCACATACACACACACATGCACACACACACACATATGCACACACACACACACACACACACACACACACACACACACACACACACAGTCACACATATATTTATAAAATTATAGCTTACCTGCGTTGTCTTACTGTGATACCCTTCTGTGTCAAGGCATTTATATTAGCTTGCTGAAGCAACTGAATTTCTTTCCGAGAAAATAGTCTGATTCTGAAAGCCTTTTCAAATAGCCTGTCAATGGTCACATGTTCTCCAATGTTGTTCATGAAGTTCTGAATGTCTTTTTGAACATCAGCGATCTCAGCTTCTCTGGATGCCACATAATATCTGTAGTGCTTAAGCAAGGCAAGGCCAACACGATACAATACCTTCTGCCCTTCAACTAGAAAAACATCTAGTACCCGAATGGCATACTCAAATGGGAGCTCACCAAACATCCATGTGGCCCATTTTGAGTAGACTTTCAGAATGCTAGGGGAAGTGTTAACAAGCAGCCTGTGGACTGTTTGACAATGTTTGCTGACAAGGTCACCAAATGTCATACAAGAGGCTTCATAGACAAGGAATGTCTGATCAATATAGTGAGTCTTGGAGTCATTTGAGCCTATAATCCTGCAAACATGCTCAAAGCAATCAGCTTCATTTTCACAATAGTGCAATAGCAGTGCAACAATAGAAGGAAGGACTGGGCAGTAAGTAATATCAGGGAACTGGTTGCCTATGCATATGAGAATCTTTTTAACACTAGTTATTCCATCAGCATTAAGACAGTAGTGAGGTATTGGGCAGCCTTCCATGAACTCAGGCAGTGGGTGTGTGCTTATGCTGCACTCTCCAAACAGCTTACTTGCTATACTTTTATACACTTCAGCATCAGGTGTCACTGAGCGGCACCTGATGTTTTTAACTACATGGCTATAAGCAGAAGCTCGTTGACTGAGACTGTTAGACCATCGCCCTTCCCTTGCCATGACTTTGAGTTCTTTCTTTTCCTCATTGAGAGCTTCCTTGCTGGGGCTGGATGACCTGTCCATTTCTGGCATTTTCTCCCAGTTCACAGAACCTCTGCGGTCACTCCTGGATGAGGTGTCGATCTCCCAATTCTCTGTTCCTGAGATGACCAAGATTGGGATATCATCTGTATGACCTACATCACCTGCCAAAGAAAACAGTTTTGACAATTAATATCTGTATTTAATGCAAAGACACTGGAACACAGATGTGATGTAATATATTTTATTAAACCAACATAGGTTTTGCAATTACTTAAGCTTTCAAGCTAGCATGAGCCCTTCAACAGGAGTTATTAAGTTACTGATGTTAAATACAGT
The DNA here is from genome assembly GCF_019279795.1 of Protopterus annectens. Lineage (NCBI taxonomy): Eukaryota > Metazoa > Chordata > Ceratodontiformes > Protopteridae > Protopterus > Protopterus annectens. The sequence goes on along the minus strand of NC_056744.1, from coordinate 71,406,631 downwards.
GCTTTCACTTGTTCTTAGAAAGGGAAGTACACTATTTTGTAATGGTTGAAAAAACAAACTTGAAAAATGGTAGTGGTGAAAAAAATGTGCAGCCTGAAAGTTTCATATGACTACACCTCGGAGACAGACATTGTATATATGTTTGTGTGTGTGTGTGTGTGTGTGTGTGTGTGTGTGTGTGTGTGTGTGTGTGTGTGTGTGTGTGTGTATGTGTGTGTGTGTGTGTGTGTGTGTGTGTGTCTGTGTCTATCACTGTGTGAGCCTGAACTGTAAACAAAACACAGGTTAATAAAAAATCAAAGTTTGTCATGTTCCATTAGAGTCAGTGATTAGTAGAGAAGGTACCATTCAGAGAGACTGCTCTGACATTGAATTAGACAATAAATCACAATGCAAGAGATGTGTACTGAAGAAATTCAAAGAAACAAGATACTTGGTTTACTAAATAACTACCTTTCTGCAAAATGATTCACTGCAGCCTGCTTTAAGGGTTCCACTTTTGACACTGTGTGTGTTGCTGTGGTGCTGTTTGCTTATGTAACTTAATCCCTGTCTGATCCATACATGTTGACTTCCATTTTTGTTTCACCATGCACTATATCCGTAGGATACTGTTCAAAACACTTGCCATCTTCTGAAGGAATATTTTCTCATATACACTCTGAGCATTCCATATCCCTGGCTACAAAAGGTATTCCCTTTTTTTTGAAAACTTTTCCATGGTCAACTGTTTTATCCCATACAATACTAATGTTAGATTTTTTTTCTTTCTTCTAAGTTTCTTTTTTTCCCTTTTGTATAGTAAAGATTTAGTTTCTAAGACATTTATCACAACAGCCCTGTTTATAGTCTTCCTTTACATACTCTTCCCCTGTATGTTCATGATATGCAAATTGGAAGGCTTCAGACCTGAATGCAGTACCTGATATGCGGTATCCATGCAGGGTAGCATAGGTTAAAAATCCTATAGTTCTATAACTATCATTATCCAATTTGCTGATATGATTAGAAAAACTCAAAGCTGGATCTACCCGTATACCCAGGTCCTTAACTGAATCTACAGTTTCAATCACTGTGTGCTGTATACATATTCATCTTTCAATTTATGTCTCCCAAATTTTATATGCTTAGTTTTTGATGTATTTATCAGCATATTATTCTCCTGTACTCAAATAGTCAATTTAGTCAAGTTCTTTTGCAGACATGCCTTATCTGTAACACATGTAATCAATTTACCCAATTTCAGGTCATCTGCATATAGACTGTAGAACACCTTGGATGAAAATGTTAGGTCTGAAAGATACAATCTAAACAAATAAGGGTCTAGGATAGAGCCTTGTGGGACACCCTGACTGTAACCATGGATTTCACCTGTCCAGTTGCTGTATGATACTTGCCAAATCCTATTTGTAAGCCATGCAGCTATCCATCTCATTAAGAATACATCAATACCTATTTTATTGATCAGGGTTTTGTGTATGACCCTGCCAAATACTGAAGTTAAATTTATACAAATTACATCACAGCACAATATTTCATTCATAGCTGTTATCATATTGTTATAGAACATTATGTTACAGGTGGTAATAGATCTGTTTTCAACATATGCATGCTGATATATGGTTTCAAGTCCCAACCTATCCAATTCTGACAATAACTTATCCATTATTACCTTTTCCATTATTTTTCCACGACATGAAAGAAGACTTAAGGGTGTATATGACTTGAGGTTTGTCCTACACCCCTTTCTCTTAAAGACAGGTTTAATAAGCACTTGTCTCCAATCTTGAGGAATTTCCCCATATTTAGATATAATGGCACTGAAGTGTTCTCAGATCATTATTAATAATTCCGTCTCCTCCCTGTGCTTTGTTTGGATCCAGTTTGCACCATTCTTTTTTAATATAATCTAATTTGATTCCAGTTTCTGCAGTTCCCTGGATGTCACTAGGACAACTTATTACCCACTTTGTGGAGCCAAACTGTTTTTGCATAAGATTTTGTAACTACATCTATAATCTGTTGTGTCTGAGAATAAATTTTAGAATCTACACACACTTTATCAAGTTGTGTGTCTTTATCCCTTCCACATCCTATGTAGCTATAAAAAGGTTTCCTAATATGTGCAATATCTTTATATAAATTATCTTTAAATTTTTCTTGATCATGTCTCACACTATGCTTAATTTCTTTGTCCAGCTTGTTTATTTAATTTTTCAAAGTTGTAGTTCAACCTCTCCTCAGTTTCTTATGTCATTTGTCTCTCACTTAATCAGGTATCTTGCTCTTATGGAAATATATCCCCCTGATGTTGTATGGCTAGATCCTGATGTTAAACATTTTTTGATGTTTTGCATTCAATTTCTCTTTCAAAACTTTCCATATTACATCTGCAGTTTTTCCACTGAACACATCACAACAGTTAGTTTTAATAGTGACTGTTTTGCTTTCATATAATCTGTAATTAATCTTCTGTGCATTGGTTTAGATTTCAGTTTGGTAGAATTATCTAGCAATAAATTAACATTCATAATCCCATGATCACTGCACATCAGTGTTGATAAAACCTGACATAAAGTAACAGTAATTTTATTAGGAACACAGACAATGTCTAGTATGTTCCATTCCCAGGTCGTTTTTTTTTACAACCTGAAGTAATTGTTGTTCCTGAATATACGTTGTGAATAATTTCCTTACTAATGTTATTGAATTAATATTATTCCAGTCTGTTTCTGGTAAATTTAATTCCCCATTTAATATTATTCTTCCCTCCTGTGTTTCATGCAAGGAATGTATAAATTCCTCTAGGTCATCTGCACTTGACTTTGGTGGTCTATACACTCCAACAATTGTTATATGTTCCAGGTTTGTCTTTATTGTCACAGTTATACAATCATTGTATAGGTGTTATCATTGAACATGTAATAATCACAGGTCTCATAACTATTTTTATTCCTTAACATAACACCTCCACCTGACTTTTTGTTAGAATGTCTGTTATAGTAAAACATTTATACCCTGACAGAACTGGTTTCCGATCTTTGTTCTTTAACCATTTTTCACAAAAAATAACAACATCAATGTTGTAGAAACATCAAATTTTCCAATGAAAAAACTTTATTATTAATGATCCTAGCATTAACAAACATCAGAGATGTATCAAATGTTGGTATCTGTGAAATGTTAAATTTTTAACCTGGCAAAAATCCTACCTAGTGTTTGTCAAATACTGCAAAATAACTACTGCACAAATTCTCTTCCCTGATCTTGAGAAATGTAAACGATCCTGTCTGAGCACACGTATGCCCAAAACTAGGCCCGGATACTCTACACATTTCCATTTTTAAAAATGGGACATTTTTTCCATGTAGGTATTTTTCCCATAAAATCTTTCATTCACAGTGACCTGACTATCCTTTCTATATATGATTTGAGAAAGATACATCCTAACACTTGTACAAGCTATAAGCTAAGAGGACTGTAAGTTCCCTACTAACAGTCCGAGAGCCCTTGCTGATGAGATCATTTGTACTGACATGAATGAAAACAGATCGGTACTTCATTACATTAAGGCATTCCAACGCTTGTCTTACATTTTCTATTTTTGCTCCTGGCAAGCATAACACTATTCCATATTCATTATATTCTCTGCAAATGTAAATATCAGTTCCTCTGTTAATAGAATCACCAGTTACAAGCATATCGTTTCTCACCAGATCTGAAGAATCTTCACCTTCTAATATCACTCCCTGTAATCTGTGTGTTACATAACAAAGCAGTGTCCTTTTAGTAAGTATTCTCTTTACTTTACAGATTTATCATTTTCTTTTTCTTCCTTGTAATTTGTTGTGAACTTCTTCCTTTCTTTCTTTTTTTGTTTCCTTTTAAACACTCTAAATCCTCAGATTGCTGAATACTTGCATCCAGAATTCCAAAGTTGTTAGGGGCATCATCTTGTTTCATAGGGTTGAACGATCTTTCCAGACAATAGACACATCATTTCCTAAATGTGTTCTATTTGCTCTTTGTCTAACATTATTTATCTCAATAGTCCAGTTATTAATAAATGTAACAACAGTTCTCCAAGCTGTGGCAGTTACACAAGTGGAAACATCATCAGTAAGTCTAGATTTACTTCTAAAAATGGTAAGCAAATCATCCAACTTTTTATATGTGGAACACAGACCACCAGTGCTATCAGATGTTACCTTTAAATATGCATAGCATTTATTACACTGTACAAGATATTTGTGCTTTAGCAAATCATTAATGGCATACTCATTTAACGAATTCATATTCAGCTTCAAATGAATAAAAAAATAGAATAAAAAAGAAAAGAACAATAAAAATCAGTAATCACAGAATTCAAAGAGAACTTAAATCAACGTCTATGAGAAAAATCACACAAGCAATATACAACTAAATATTAAAATAAGTACAGTACTTTATAATTTAATACCAATCTTTCTTGTTTAAAAAATATATAAAATTATATTTAGCTTCTAATTGAAGGAAAAGCTCATTTTATCTAATAATATATCTATTACTGGACTAGTATATATAACAAAAATAAATAAATAAAAATAAATGTTATCTAACAAAGTGATGATGCTCCCAAAATGCTGCATTACTGAACTTGTTATGGAAGTAAAATGTAGAGAAGACGTTGTAAACTCGGATTAAAACTGGTTAAATGCGAAAAAGTAAAAACAGAAGTAAATCCAACCAGTCAGTCACTGTAGTTGCTGTATAAAATCATGGATTTTATTTAAAGGAAAACAAAACCATAAAAGCAAGGCTAAAACACAGATAAGTGCTTTAACGCCTTTCTAAACAGGCACATCAGATCTAAAAACTGTTAAAAACAAACCATCTTTTAAACACAGCTACCTCACCGGGTCACGTGATCTAAGAACTGGTCTTAAAGGGACATTTCCATTAAGTCCCTTCCTACCATCTGCATGCAATTCTAGAATGCATTTCGTCTCTTTACATTCTGTTGTATTCCTTAGATCAACTTTTCTGTTGCTAGGTGTAAGTAATTCCAAAACTAAAAACTTAAAAGTATGACTGGTGTCATTCTGTAGAACATGTTTATACAGTGCATTATGGACATCATTCTTCCTGATGTAATTTAAATGTTCTCTAATTCTGTCTTTCAAACATCTGTTTGTCTTACCTACAAAGTAGCATTCACATTTCACACAGAATGACAGATACACTAGATTTTTACTTCTGCAATTTGCATAAAAATGAAAGACATACCTCTTCTTACTCACTGGGTGTACATAGGAATAACTGCTATGAATATATTTGCACATGTTGCAGTCTCTATATGGAAATGTACCACATTTATCAGAGGCAAAAACCTTCTTATTAGTGGATTTATAACACAGCAACTGTTTTAATGATCTATTGCTCTTATAGCAAAACTTGGGTTTATTACCTAGTACTGACCTATACCTATCATCAGATACAAGTAGTTGCCAGTTTTTTCCTTATAATATTGCAGATAGTTTGAACATCCATAGAATACTTCATGCACATTCTTGAGGCAGAGCCTCTTGCATCAGAGATCTTTCTTTCACTGTTCACTACTCTCTCAGAGAAGCAAGGTTTAGCAATATCCCTCCTGTGTAGAGTACCCTGTGTAGGGTAGAGTTTTAATAGATAACAAGCATTTTTTGACAATTTTATATGAATGGTGTAGTAATTCAGATAATTAAGAACTGTACAGTGGTAACTATGGATGTCACATCACTCTTCACTGTTATCCCTAATGATGAAGGCATAGAATATGTTAAGTTGGTCTTGTTGAAACATTCAGGATATAGTATTGGTAAGATAGAGCTTGTCTGCTCCCTTCTTGACATCATTTTGAGCAATAATGTGTTCATATTTAATGATAAGCTATATCATCAGCAGACTGGGGTTGCGATGGGCACCATGTGCGCCAACAGCTATGCAAATATGGTGTTGGCGTACTGGGAGTCCCTCTAAATATTTAATCAAGGTAATTTCTTTCTTAAGTTTATCCCTTCAGCAAAAGAAGCAAATCTTGTAAAAAATATACATTTTCTTTAATACATTTAGTATTACATTTCCTTTTTTTTTAACTTCAACAGTTTGAAAAGATCATAATTTTAAAGAAGAAAACAATGCATTCTTGTTGAGCTGGTGAAGGAAGGCACAGTTTTAAAAGGAAAAGTAACACTAACTGTATTATGTGTAGTTTATCATAAAATGTTCTTCTTTTGTTGAAGGTTCTGACTACCTGATAAAACATCTGCAGATTATGACTCTTAATAAGATATGGTTATTGACACACTATTTTCATCATCTGTTAAATTAATGCACATGATGTAAGATGCTTGCAAAATGTAGTCCTAGAAAATGCAAACAACAAAGGTAGTCGCACCATTTCCTGTTAGCACAGGTACAATTGTAAGAACAGTGGCTGAGGTAATTATGTAGACTACAGGGACGGCACATCCAGGAATAAGCAGGTTTCATCATGTTCTAGTATACAAGCTAGACAAATAATTATTCAAAGCCTTATGACTGTGAAATATATGAGTTGCTAAGAAAACAGAGAATTTCAAAGGTTTTCTTGTGCCGTAAGTTATCAAATAATCAATCACCTGACTACTAGACATACACCTCCATGTTCACTGACAATATGGCTGTTTACATTGAACTATCTCTTCTCCATAACAAGTGGACTTTGCTTCAGAATAATTTTTATAAGCCTGAACTTGATGGGAGTGAAGACATCATATCAAATGTCTGTGCTGAAACTGGTGCCAAGCTCTGCAAACTCATGCTACCTACCTTGGAGACCATGGGAGCCAGGAGCGCTACATTTCTTCTGGGATAATACTATTCACTGAATTAGTTAAGGAACCACAACTTCTTTTTGCTTACCTGTCAATAAACTCATCACTGTCATCAGCCAGAGATCAGATCCTAAACATAGTAAAATTCCTGCACCTTGAAAATAATTAACATTGCCATTCTTCAGAAAAATGCATAAATACATCCATTCATTTCCTATAAAGAAAATCCACACCATGCACACCATTTCTGTAAATTATTCACTTCTAGCCAAATGGGTATATTTGGCTTCAGATTGTGTGTCTCACTGTAAAGATCTTGATTTGGCATAAAAACTTTTGAGCATTAGGAATGTTCAGATAATAACAATGGAAGTATGCCTTTAACTTTATTGTTATATGTAGGATCCTCAGAAAAATGTGGCTGAACATTGGTTGTATATGTACCAAACGATTCCTTGGACGCTTGTTTGTCGTATTTTATTTACTGGTTGTATATGCACTCTGCATGTCAAAACAAAACTCAGTCCTTTTCCTTTGAATAAATCGATTGAACAATGAAACACATAAGGGTAACCTATGACAGGATAATTCACACAAGCACTTCTTCTGTTAGGTTGCCTTTCTATGATCAGAGATTGGCTAATTATGGGCCACTTACTCTTGTTGAAAACTTGTCAGCCATCTTCAAAAAGTAAGAACATTGCTTTGTGGAACTGTAAAACTGACAAGGTTAATGTTACCTTATTGTTAAAACAGACATGTTTCCTGTTGTACATTGCATGTTCTCTTTAAGACAACTCAAAATAAATAAATAAAAAAGTGTAATTTAACACATCTGCCTTATTCAGAACGTCTTAAAGCCCTTTCCCTCTGCTCAGTGTTCAATACATTGCTGAGGGTGATCTATGCCTGGCTTACAAGACATCCGCAAACCCCACTCAAACAGTACCAGAAATACAAAGTCTAGAGATCTAAATTTTGTCTGTGACTTAAACAGAACATGCTGGAAAGACAGATACATGTCCCAGAGACTCTCCCTCCTATGGAACAGGATTCCTATCTATGTGAAGCTGAGTTTGTCTAGTACCCTATTTAAGTGTAACAGAGCAGTGGATGGGGAATAGGAAATTTACAACAGGCGTGCCATCCATGTCCCTTATGTTTAGAGGTAGCTTATAAATGCCTGTCCCTCAATGTCCTGTTTGGATACAGATACAGGACATCATTATTCTTTTGGGAAAACTTGGTTATGCTTAGAAAGGCCCCCTGGGTCATTAGATAGATAGATAGATAGATAGATAGATAGATAGATAGATAGATAGATAGATAGATAGATAGAGGAAATGGAAGGGCTTTTTACAAGTGTTGCCAGAAAAAAGTGCAGCTAGCTGAGCAGTCCAAAGTGTGGAACAGATAATGACAGAAATAAGTACCTCATAGTTGTTTAGTATGACTGCTAAGTTCTATCATTAAAGCATCTGAAGCACACCAGATGAGCACTGATTTCTAAACATGGATTACCACATAGCATTTACTGTACTGTGAGACACCGTACTAGATGGCTTATGGATAGCTAAGACGCATGACCAATTAAATGAGAAGGTTCTTAGATGCTAATGGTACAAAGCAATGTAATATAGCAATAAATGAGAGAACTAGTACTGGCTTATTATGCATCAATAATAAAGCCAAATATGAAACACAGTGGCCAGTTGACCAGACCAGAGCTGTGGTAAGTTCCAGAGAAGACACATCAAGGAAGGCATAGAAGATAGTATGAAGACCAACAATTAAAATGGAGTAAACTGTATAGGAAAGGTAGAAATATGTGTGCCATGCAATATTTTCTATTATTTACTTGCTAACTCATTCCGGTTCCCCACACTGTCATCTACAAGCCATTAGTATATTTCTCATCCCCCTCCTCACCAACAGTCCACCCGTACCAATGTGTACAGATGTAGGTGTTATGTGAAAATAAGTTACACTGTAGGACATTTACCATAAATTAAGAAAAAAAACCCAAAACACATCCTTTTCTAGCAAGAATGTAACCACCTACCTGACAGCCTGTCTAACCCACTAGGAACTTGCTAGAATTATTATTATAACACAATAACCCTGCAGAATTCCTATGAGAGTTGGGCAATGTATGATCCACAAGGGATAACTTGACACAGCTCAGTCATCATAGCATCAGTCACATTTTTCTAAACTAATATTAGGGCATTGTCATACTTTACCCATTTATTTCATGCTATTTTGCCTCCCCAAATTCTCTGTAAATATCAATACCACATACTGACCCATTCATTCTCTGTTCTTCAGAATTTCTGAGGACAACAGGTATAGGAGGCGAGATTCAGGGGTCACAGGCTGTCATCTTGCACTCAGACATATTTTGTCTTCTATCCCTTCACTACATTGTTAGCTGGCAGGAGTGGTACAGTTTCTGCTGTACTTGACTTCTGGGTGGGTACCTGCTTCCACACATGTGCTATGTGAAGCTAAACAGCAGAAATCTTTTAAGCTAGTCCTTGCCTCTACACCCCATAAATGTTATGCCTGCAGCAAGACACATGCATCTCACTTGTGGATGGACAACTAGGCCTGGAACACTCACTATCATCCGTCAGCAATTGGGGTGCTAACAGAACATGTATCATGTCGACCATGCTCATGGCTTTATTACTTTACTAAATGAAGGTGATCTGTTCAAGGACATTTTTATTTGATTATAGAATGATATACGTTGTTATGTAAGTCAGCAAGTTGAACTATGCTACACAATGATGCATCTCTTGTGTACCTACACAAACTATGTCATAACAATTCATATAATGGTTAGCCCACATACGTGGCAGCTTTTCAGGATTCCTTGCTGTAGGGGCTGCCCCCTACATATGGTTCCACAATTCTTTTATTCTTATAAATGTTACATTACTTCCACCTGCTTTATATAAGTATACATATGTGCATGTGTATGTTTATGTATGTGAATGTGTGTGTGTGTGTGTGTGTGTGTGTGTGTGTGTGTGTGTGTGTGTGTGTGTGTGTGTGTGTGTGTGTGTGTGTGTGTGTGTGTGTGTGTGTGTGTATGCGTACATGCATAAAGCAATGAGTGCTGATAAAAGGGTATGATAAAAATGTTTATCTGATCTACAGTCATCAAGCATGTATCCTCAAATTGTCCTCTTTATTAGCAGTTCATCACCAGTATTCTAGCACCACCTAGACCTAAAAAATATAGTAATCCAAAGTACAATGTTGTAAAAAAAAACAAACAAACAAAAAAAGAGCAATATACATACATATATATATATATATACATATATATATATATATATATATATATATATATATACATATATATATATATATATATATATATATATATATATATATATATATATATATATATATATATATTAATAGACACACACACACATATAGCTAGATCTCTACCCATCTATAATATTTGACATATAAAACTACTAACACTAAATTAAAATGCTATTAAAAGCACTATACTACAAAATGCAATGTTAACACTAAAACATGTTGAAAGTGTGTTCACTACAATAGTCCTAGAAAAAAAAAGAAAGCAAGTGTAATTATGGGGTAAGTTGTGAAAAAGAATAAGTGAACGACTGAATGACTGAATATTATGAAATGCAAACAAGTGACACCAGTGTCCAATTCAAAGCAAACCAATACAAAGGAATATTTGTGAAATACAGAGCCGTGACTATGTTAGTTACTGCAGTGTTGTATATGTGAAGACAGTAATATCATAACAATCTGTATGAACCCTGCAATATCAAGGAAGAGGAGATAGAGAAAACGTGTAACAGAAGCCCCAGTAAGCAAGAGCTGTAAGAGTATGACCCAGTAATAGATGGCTGGTACAATTAATCTGTAAGAAGCAAGCCATATGTAATAAAGGAATGGGACAAAGAAGGCATGCAGAGTGGGAAAGACAAAGTGACGCACACAGCGGCAGTTCTGCTATTGTACTATCAAGATGTGAAGAAACAGCAAATATATTGAAATATGGACAAAAGCAATCTTTAAATATTTCATGATACCTCCAACTAATAAATATGAATGCTATTGACATATGATAGGTATGAATAATATCTTCAAATTAGGCTACAGCAATGGACACAAGCTGGACTTCTGTGTTAGTGGTCATCTACACTACCATTTATCTCAAAAACATTATGCTGTCTCCTGTGTTTTGCCCATACTCACATGTGTTGACTCACTGATGATGGTTAAAATACAGTATTGTACAGAGGTCCTCTGAGAACCCAGCCACTGGGGATGCACAAGCCAGTGCATTTCTTCGTGCCGGTCCCAAGCCCGGATAAATGGGGAGGGTTGCGTCAGGAAGGGCATCCGGCGTAAAACATCTGCCAAATGAGATATGTGGAAACCAATACAGATTTACATACCAGATCGGTCAAGGCCCGGGTTAACAACAACTGCCACCAGTACTGTTAGCCGACAGGTTGCTGGTGGAAATTGGGCTACTGTTGGCCGAAGAAGGAGAAGAAGAGGGGGAATGCATGCCCAAAGGCAGGAAGAGAGGAGAAAGGTTAGGAGTGTGGTAGTGAGGGTAGGAACTTTGAATGTTGGCAGCATGACTGGTATAGGGAGAGAGCAAGCTGATATGATGGATGGAAGGAAGGTTGATATATTGTGTGTGCAAGAGACCAGATGGAAGGGGAGTAAGGCTAGGTGTATTGGAGGTGGGTTCAAATTGTTCTACCATGGTGTGGATGGGAGGAGAAATGGGGTAGGGGTTATCCTGAAGGAACGGTATACCAAGAGTGTTTTGGAGGTGAAAAGAGTGTCGGATAGAGTGATGTTTATGAAGCTGGAAAATGATGGTATAATGATGAATGTTGTTAGTGCATATGCTCTGCAAGTTGGGTGTGCAATGGATGAGAAAGAAACATTTTGGAGTGAGTTGGATGAAGTTGTGTTGACTGTACCCAAGGGTGAGAGACTGGTGATTGGAGCAGATTTCAATGGGCATGTTGGTGAAGGGAATAGAAGGGATGAGGAAGTGATGGGTAGGTATGGTGTTAAACAAAGGAATGCAGAAGGTCAGATGGTAGTGGATTTTGCGAAAAGGATGGACATGGCTGTGGTGAATACATATTTTAACAAGAGGGAGGAGCATAGGGTGACATACAAGAGTGGAGGGAGATACACACAGGTGGATTATATCCTATGTAGCAGGGCCAGTTTGAAGGAGATTGGAGACTGTAAAGTGGTGATGGGGGAAAGTGTTGTTAAGCAGCATAGAATGGTGGTCTGTTGAATGACGTTGATGATCAAGAAGAGGAGGAGGAGTGTGAGGGCAGCACCAAGGATCAAATGGTGGAAACTGAAAAAGGGTGATTGTGAGGTGGAGTTCAGGGAAGAGTTAAGACAGGCACTGGGTGGCAATGAAGTGTTATCAAATAGCTGGGTAACTACAGCAGAGATGGTAAGGGAGACTGCTAGAAAGGTGCTTGGTGTGACATCTGGACAGAGGAAGGAGGACAAGGAGACCTGGTGGAATGAGGAAGTACAGGGGAGTATACAGAGAAAGAGGTTGGCGAAGAAGAAGTGGGATTGCCAGAGAGATGAAGAAAGTAGACAGGAGTATAAGGAGATGAGGTGCATGGCAAAGAGAGAGGTGGCAAAGGCTAAGGATAAGGCGTATAGAGAGTTATATGAAAGGTTGGACACTAAGGACGGAGAAAAGGACCTGTACCAATTGGCTAGACAGAGACACTGAGCTAGGAAAGATGTGCAGCAGGTAAGGGAGATAAAGGATAATGAGGGAAATGTACTCACTAGTGAGGAAAATGTGTTGAACAGATGGAAGGAGTACTTTGAGGGGCTGATGAATGAAGAGAATGAAAGAGAGAGAGAAGATTGGATGATGTGCGGATAGTGAATCAGGAAGTGCAATGGATTAGCAAGGATGAAGCAAGGATAGCTATGAAGAGGATGAAGAATGGAAAGGCTGTTGGCCCAGATGACATACCTGAGGAAGCATGGAGGTGTTTAGGAGAAATGGCAGTGGAATTGTATTGATTGTTTAATGAAATCTTGGAAAGTGAGAGGATGCCTGAGGAGTGGAGAAAAAGTGTTTTGGTACCGATTTTTAAGAATAAGGGTGATGTGCAGAGCTGTAGTAACTGCACAGGGATAAAACTGATCAGTCATAGCATGAAATTATGGGAAAGAGTAGTGGAAGCTGGGTTAAGAAGGGAGGTGATGATTAGTGATCAGCAGTATGGTTTCATGCCAGGAAAGAGCAGTACAGATGCGATGTTTGCTCTGAGAGTGTTGATGGAGAAGTACAGAGAAGGTGAGAAGGAGTTGCATTGTGTCTTTAGCATATGACAGGGTGTCTAGAGAGGAGTTGTGGTATTGAAGGAGGAAGTCGGGAGTGTCAGAGAAGTATGTAAGAGTGGTACAGGATATGTACGAGGGTAGTGTGACAGTGGTGAGGTCTGCGGTGGGAGTGATGGATGTGTTTAAGGTGGAGGTGGGATTTCATCAAGGATCAGCTCTGAGCCCTTTCTTATTTGCACTGGTGATGGGCAGGTTGACAGACGAGATCAGACAGGAGTCCCATTGGACTATGATGTTTGCAGATGACATTGTGATATGTAGTGAGAGTAGGGAACAAGTGGAGAAGACCCTGGAGAGATGGAGATATGCTCTTGAGAGAAGAGGAATGAAGGTCAGCAGGACTAAGACAGAATATATGTGTGTGAATGAGAGGGAGGATAGAGGAATGGTGAGGATGCAGGGAGTACAGTTGGCAAAGGTGGATGAGTTTAAATACTTGGGATCAACAGTTCAGAGTAATGGCGAGTGTGGAAGAGAGGTGAAAAAGAGAGTACAGGCAGGGTGGAGTGGGTGGAGAAGAGTGTCAGGAGTGATTTGTGACAGACGAGTACCAGTAAGAGTGAAAGGGAAGGTCTACAAAAGGGTAGTGAGACCAGCTATGTTATATGGGTTGGAGACGGCGGCATTGACAAAAAGGCAGGAGTCAGAGCTGGATGTGGCAGAGTTAAAGAAGTTAAGATTTGCACTGGGTGTGACGAGGGGAGACAGGATTAGGAAGAAGTATATTAGAGGGTCAGCCCAGGTTGGACAGTTTGGAGACAATGCTAAAGAGGCAAGATTGGGTTGGTTTGAACATGTGCTGAGGAGGGATGCTGAGTATATTGGGAAAAGGATGAAGCTGCCAGGTAAGAGGAAAAGAGGAAGGTCTAAGATAAAGTTTATGGATGTGGTGAGAGAGGACATGCAGGTGGTTGATGTGACAGAGCAAGATGCAGAGGACAGGAAGAAATGGAAACAGGTGATCCGCTGTGGTGACCCCTAACAGGGAAAAGCTGAAAGAAGAAAAAGAAGCATAGAGTTCCTCTGACATGTCAGACACTCATGCCCACAAGTTGGCATCTGGTCCCTCAGTGAGAAAATCAATGGGGCATACATATTGGTAATGCAAGTTGACCCAGTCATAGGTGGCACTGTCCTCCATTCACAAGCTACAACAATACTTGAGCATTTCTTGAAATTAACAAAGGTGAGACACTGGTAGTTAGCTTAGCCACAATTGTTAGAAACATATACACTGTGAAAATCAGGCATGTATGCAATGATCATAACAGATGGTAGCTGTATACTAGGATACTGTTGAGTGTTACATTTGACAGCTTGGAAACTGTCATGAGTAGGCACAGTATTTTATGCAACATTAAAAAAACTATTGTGTCACATACCTAACATATGTGTACCATGTACATAAGAATAATAGATGTGTACTCATACTATTAAGCATTTTGTTTTTTGCAGACCATAATATGAAAAAAAGCAATGTCATCTTTATGACCTTTACAACTTTCCTATTTATTTTCAAGCTTAAATCGGATGATGTTCTATCAGGTCAACTTTAGCTCATCAGTCCTGAACTCTCTGTTCCCTGTTTTCCATAGGTAATCACTTAATCAGTGACAGTGTGGTTTAAGCATGTATCAGCACTGATTTCATTGTTTTGGAAGATTTTCCTTTCTTTGTATTTGTGCATTTGTTGAGTTGGTACATATTTGTTCAAGGGTATGTAAAGTTCTCCCTTAAATAGGTAATGCA
Organism: Protopterus annectens; assembly: GCF_019279795.1. Taxonomy (NCBI): domain Eukaryota; kingdom Metazoa; phylum Chordata; order Ceratodontiformes; family Protopteridae; genus Protopterus; species Protopterus annectens. The sequence continues at coordinate 71,391,626 of NC_056744.1, read as the reverse complement.
GGAGGCACTTTATTGTTTATTTATTTATTTACTTTACTTTTATTTTTTGCCCGGACAAGGTTATGACTGGCCCTTTTCATCCATCTGAAAGCTCATACAGATGTTATTTGACAAATCATAGTGGACGTCATCTTTATTACTGTAACATACTCTTAACAGCTAATAATACTCGTGTTAAATATCACTGCTACTTTTACAGCAACATCAAGTTGAGCAGCGAACCTCAATTATACTTCTAGTGTGCAGGTACTACAGTTGTGTACAATATGTATGTGATGCTCCTGTATTCTAGCATATGTCTTCAGTGTGTGTGGGGGGGGGGGGGCATAGAGTTTCTGTGTTTAATGTATTTTTATCTTTTACATGGTTCTGATTTACCTGGTTCTGTCATGTATGGTTCTCATACATGTTTTTGGTATGGATGATTCTATAATGTCTTTTCCCATAAACAGTTCTGTCATATGTGGTTCTCTCAATCATGCTTCTGTTGTGCATTGTTCTCTTATGCATTGTTCTGATATGCCTGGTTTTGTCATGCACAATTCTTCTAAGTATAACTCTGCCACTTGTGGCTTTCTCATGCACAGTTCTGCTATATAAGATCTGCTGCACAGTGGAACTGCATTTTGCTGCCTACATTACATTTTCAGGCAAAAACATATATGCGACTGTGTATTGAAAAACTATGGAAATACCCCTTTATTTTCACAATTTTGTTTACGTGTGTGCTCATGCATATAAAGATATGCAAATGGTATAATTAGAATTTTATATTCTGCCTTGTGCCACAGCTGACAGTTAATGGAAGGAGGATACTTGACTGAAAGATAAAGGATCTTAAAGGTCTGAAGTGTCCACTGTAGTAGGGGAATATATAAAAGCAGCCAGGGGATTATTCAGTCACTTCTGAAATTAGACAATAAACTCTATAAAGAGTAAAATGCCAATAAGCACCACATATGAATATACAGCACATCAGAGAATGAATCCCCAAAAACCATTTGTAAACTTAAAGCAAATAAGAGAATACAACTCCAAACCATCATTTGTAAACTTACAGCAGATCCTAGAATGAAACCCCTTACCCTCCTTTGTAAACTTACTGGAGATCCTAGAATGAGACCCCTTTACTTCATTTGAAAACTTTGACCCTAAGAATGTCAATTAGTTTCTCTGTGTTTCTGCTATACAATCATTAATTAGGTTCAATTTGGATAAAAAAAGTTATTTAAAAATATCTCCCACTTTACATGGCACATATAAAGATGGCAAAAGATTCATGGCAACCCTTTTTAAATGGTCTTACCTTCCGCAGTATCAGACGTACGTGAAGAGGTCGACAAGGTGGAACCAGATCTTGATCGTCTTCCGTCTATATGATGAAGAATCTCCATTGCTGCACTCCTGGCTGCCCCAGGCAGATTGAGATGAAAGTGCATCATTTTCATTTCTTTCCGACTTGGATTCACCCTTCCAGTGAGAGAAGTTCTGCTTCCAGTTTCTTTAACACACAAAGCCTCTTTCAAAGTCTAATTCTCCTTCCTTCCTTTTTGTAGTGTACCACAACATAGGCACTCCAAACCAAAACAGAAAGGAGTGTCAGCTGGGAGGAGAAGACTGTGATTTCAGGGTTGCTATAATATACTTAAAGTCACAGGTGAGCAGGAAGTGAGTTTTGTTTATGACTAAAGAAGACAAAATAGGAAAGTATGTCATGTGTAACCTTGAAACAGCATGCATTAACTTCTCAGAGTTTTGGTATTGCCTGATATTATCTGTTTTGTAAAATAACAGATGTCTGTTTAGCAAAGAAACTAAGCAATAACTGAAGAAAAACACTGCAGACTATTACTTCACATGATGCAAGTCACATGTTGTTTTTCCTTGCAGACACATTTTCTTTGTGTGTGTGTGTGTCAGACTATATATATATATATATATATATATATATATATATATATAAAATATATATATATATCTATATATATATATATATATATATATATATATATATATATATATATATATATATAAAATATATATCTATATATCTATCTATATATCTATATATATATATATATATATATATACACACACACACACACACACACACACACACACACACACACACACACACACACACAAGCATGCACGCACACACACGCACACACACACACGTACATATAGATAGATAGATAGATATACATATGTATAGCTATAGCTATAGCTACTGATATAGGTTCATAGGTTGGTACTAGGCTATCAACTCTAGGGCCATAACAATTCCCTGGATATTTCTTCCCACAATATTTACTTCCCTGGACCCCTGTAGCAGGGCGACTGACGTAATCCCCGGGGTGAATTTTCTATCTCCCACCCAATTGTCAAGGTTCCTTTTGAAGAAGGCTAAGGAGGCTCTCTGCTTGCCATGTATGGGCAGTCTATTCCAGAGTATGGGGAGTCTCTGGGTCAGGAACCTATCCCTCCAGCATGTTTTGTTCATTGTGATGACAAGGTTTAGATCCCTAAAGTGTGTGGCTCTGAGGGATTGGGATTTCTTTAAGTGGAGCATGTCCAACAGCTCAAGGTTTGACATGGCCTTGTATGTTAAGCAGAGATCGCCTCTGAGTAGACGATATGCCGCAGAGTATAGCTGGAGTTTTTTTAGATGGTCAGCATAGAGCATCTGCTTTAGGCCTGTGATTCTTTTAGTGAGGTATTTCTGCGGCCTTTCCAGCTGTTGTAGATGTGTTGTGAGGTACATGTATTTATTTGGATTTATTTGTTAACTACAATAGATTTGCCAAAGGACTGTTTTCAGCTATGACATGGTCCAAAAATAAAGACGTGAGAGCAGAAATCACTAAAATTCAATTCAAACACAGATCAGATGAGAAAACATCTTGTTGCACACAGGAAAGTATATTAATACATTAGTTCCATGGACCATACTCATTGGATCTGTAAGCATCAAAGATAGTTACTTCACTGTATTAAATCAGACATACATGTATATGTACTGATTAGCACTGAAGCTATCAGTGCAAACATAAAATAAGAACATATTTGTTAAGCACATAATTCTACTAAGTATAACATAGCTTTCTCATGCACAGTTCTGCTGTATATGATTTGTTGTACAGTGGAACTGCATCTACATTACATTTTCAGATAGAAATGTATTTGTGACTGTGTATTGCAAAACTATGGAAATACCCCTTTGTTTTCACAATTCTGTGGTCGTCAGAGGCAATGCTAATCCACTGATGAAACAGGTAGGTGATCTGTTGGCACATGCTGATTATTGTACTGTTTAATCCAGAAATATATATTCTATTGTCTGTCAGACAGTGGAGACAGTCTATTTTATATAAATATATTTTATTTACAGTGCTGAAAATAAAACTTGGACTTTACTTACAACATAAATAATGTGCAGTATATTCTTATCCCTTATAAATTCTTCTTACCTACAGCTTAGCTTAACGTCTCTGAAACATATCAGTTTCTGACTGTCCAGAGTTTATGCCAGACTGCCTTATAACTATCATTACATCCGCATACAGGTCTGTAATAGCCATTCACTATCCACATTTAAGTCTGTGGCATTCCTGGAGAAGATCCACAGGTAGGTTCTTGGTAATCTACAGATCCTTCCAGTTAACAGCTTCATTTCTTGTTATAAGAGAAGCAAACCTTTTTGAAGTCATGGGCTACAAAGTTCTTCCACGTAATTCACATTACATCATGGCACTCAAATGACCTTGATTTTGTAGAATGTCCATGATTTTTCTTTATATATTTGGTCTGTTCCATATAAAATGTGTGGTTTTCTGGCAATGTGCTAAGTTCTGCAATCATTAAATAATAAACATACTTTTAAGTTTGAGATTTCATATTCTCCAGAAAACACATAATAAAGCAAAACCTGTTGTAATAGCAGCATTCTAAGTACACAAGAGCAATATTTAAAATTAGTCTATAATTTTGGTTTTCTGCCTGATTCTTAAGCCAAGAGGTTGAGAGCTGCGCATTAGATTTTTTACAAATGTTCATTGCCATATATACACCAGCACTGTATAAATAAGCACTTTATATAAATGCAATTGTCACTATATCTCACTCATGCATGCAGGCACTCACACACACACACACACACACACACACACACACACACACACACACACACACACACACACACACACACACACCGCACACGCACACACACACACACACACACACACACACACACACACACACAATAGCAAAGGCTGAAAAGTTTTTGCAGCAATTCAAACAAAGGAAGATAAAGCCGTGAGAAAACAAAGTGAAAGAGGTCGTTGTTTCAGAGGGGATTGCTTGGGAAGATTAGTGAATTAGTGATAATGTCTGTGACATTATTTGGGTGGCACAGTATCACACGGTTGTTAGTGCACGAAGATGAATGGAGCTTAGTTAGATTTGGGCAATGAATGATGGAATACTGAGAGCTGAATGGAAACATATATAAAGTGTCTGTAGTTCTGGGTCTAAATGATTCATAGATGTGTCTGTGTCTCCCTCATCTTCATGGCTGTTGTGGAGAATGAAAATGACTGAAGGAGTGTAAAGTGATGTGGGTGGAAAGAAGTGCCACACTAAGTGTAAATTTAGAAAAATGTTCACTTGGCAGTTAGAATGAAGTGACATCTGTTTCATGTGTATACATTATATTTCTGACATCTGAGGGATAGTGGGAGATAGATGTAGTAGATATTCAATTTGCTACTAATAATTGTGTGAGACCACTGTTCTCTGACCCTCTTCTGAAATTGTATTATTTTGTTTCTGCTTTTGTTGTATACTGTTTGCCAGCTCATCCTTCAAAAAGGTCTTCAAACCAGTGTATATATCCAGTTAAAAATATTAAAATAAATAAGTAAAAATAAATGTTAATTGCAATAGATGGACATAACTTATGATTCATTCCTTCATTTGACAATACCCTGTTTATGCTATTCATGACAAGCAAGGGATGTAGGACATGGAACCAGTCCTGGATGGTCTACTAGACACAGTTATACCACAGACACACACATTCGGGCAGTTTCAATGAATGTTAATTCACTTGCCAGTGTGACTTTGAAAGGAAACTGCACATCCTGGCAAAAATCCATATGGAATAAGGGAGGGCTTGCATAAGGAAAACTGCTCCAACTAGGAAACCAAAAACACTCAGCTAAGAAAAGAATATTGAGAATTGATAGTTATTTTCAGAATTATACTTGTAAACAACATATTTTTGCTTCCAGAGATTGGTAGTTTGCTTAAATTAGTCAGTAATATATAACAATGTTATCTGTGATGCACAAAGATAACAAACCTACGGTGTTTAAGACTTTCCACAGCATCATGGTATTTTGAGATCAATGTAAAATGATTATTGGGAGTGTATATTATAGATTAGACGTAAACTGCAGGACCCCAGAGCACAGAAGGATAAAGCCCTAACTGTGGTCTAGATGACCCGTGATGGAAGTGTAGGCCCTCATGAAATAGAACATTCTAATTAGTTATGGTGCTAGTGTTAGGGGAAACAACTACAAACCCATCGCCCTCATGGCTGTCTGGATGGCTGCCTCTCTGCTTAGCTGTTATCCCCCCTTCACCAGCAGTCTTTGATGCAGCTGTTGCAGTTGGAAATGGAATGGATTTGATATTAAAAGGACAGGCTTCATGGATGGCAGAAATAAAAGTGGAAAAGTATCAGGAAAACAATACATTTTCATAGGTTCATAGGTTCATAGGTACATACTAGGCTATTGGCCCTAGGGCCTATATAAGCCTAGCCAAAAAATGTACCCTGGCTTTCGCCACCCAAGAAAATTATTTTCCTGTGCCCCTGTCGAGCAGATCCACAGAAGTGATCCCTGGGGTGAATTTCCCATTTCCCATCCAATCATCAAGATTTTTCTTGAAGAGTGCTAATGAGGAGCTCTGTTTGACATAGATAGGTAGTCTGTTCCAGAGTATGGGAAGTCTCTGGGACAGGAATCTATCCCTCCAGCATGTTCTGTTTATTGTGGTGACAAGGTTTAGGACCCTAGAGCGTGTAGCTTGGAGGGATTGGGATTTCTTTAAGTGGAGCATGTCCAACAGACCTGGGTTTGACATAGCTTTGTATGTTAGGCAGAGATCGCCCCTGAGTAGGCGATATGCGATGGAGTAAAGCTGTAGTTTTTTGAGACGGTCTGCGTAGGGCATCTGTTTGAGGCCAGTAATCCTCTTTGTGAGGTATTTCTGTGGTCTTTCCAGTTGTTGTAGATGTCTTGTGAGGTACATATCAAAAGGGGCATTGTACTCTATAATGGGTCTAATGAGTGATGAGTAGAGGGGAACAATGACCTCTTTTTTTTCCTGGATGAGAAACCTTTTGTGATGAGTAGTGCCACGTAGAAGGATTTCCTGATTACTGTGGTGATGTGATTATCAAAGGAGAGACTACTGTCCACCTGTGTCCCAAGGACTCATCACACTTTCGGTGTTAAGTAGACTACCACCTATGTGGTAGCTCGTGGGTACAGAGTTTTTACCAAAGGGGATGACAATGCACTTTTTGGCATTGAGCTTAAGGCCATGGCTTTGACACCAGGCATCTGTCTCAGTGAGGCCCTTTTGTAGGATGTCCACATCGTTAGGAGTTTAGATTATGGCTCCTATTTTGCAGTCATCTGCAAACTTCATTAGCCAAAGACCTTCTGTGTTAGCATGTACTTCAGAAAAGTAGATACCAAACAGGAGAGGACCCAGGACTGAACCCTGTGGTACTCCAGTTGTCACTGGTCTGAAGTCAGATTTGGAGTCTGCTACTTTCACAGTGTGGGTTCTGTCAGTGAGCCAGGTGGCAACCCATCTTGTGACATAGGGATTTATACCTAGTTTAGTGAGTTTATCTATAATTCCAGAGTGGGGGATGGTGTCAAAATTCTTGGCAAGGTCTAGATAGGCTGTGTGAACCACCTTACCCTCGTCTAAGGCTTTGGTGACTGCTTCAAAGAAGTCTATCAGGTTTAGGAGACATGATTTGAGTTTTACAAACCCGAACTGGGTAGGGTACAGAGTTTGGAGATTACCAGTGTCTTTGTTTATAAGTTCCATGATGATACATTCCATGGCCTTGCAGTCCAGGCTCGTTAGGCTAATGGGGCGGTAGTTCTCGGGGGTCCGTGTTGGCTCCCCCTTTGTGGAGTGGGATAACTGTCACTGTGCGCCATTCAGTGGGCAAACAGCTTGAGGTGAGGCTATGACTGAACATGGTGCTTAGGTGGGGTGCCAGTTCATTCTGTAGTTCATGTAGAATGCAGCCTGGGATGTTGACAGGTCCCATGGATGCCGTGTTCTTGGCTTTGGAGAGGGCGGTTTCTACCTGTGCAGCCATGATTACAGGAACTTTGCAGTAGACTAATTTGCCTTATAATTTCTGCCACCCTAACATCCTAAAACACACCAGCATTAATTATCTTAACCTACTACATGTTCTACCAAATGTGATTACACTAATTGTATTCTGCACTAAATGCATCTTAAATCACATTTTTAGACATTTTCTGTTTAAACAATGAATCTTAGGTGAAATGTCTTGTGCATATCT
>NC_056744.1:71343996-71381496 GCF_019279795.1 Protopterus annectens | reverse complement strand
GCAGAGGAAAACCACACTGCAGCCAAGCAGGGCTGCCCGGTGCCATCACTGTCACAAATGGTCCCTGCTATGTGGATGGCACAAGGGCTGCATCAGCGGATATGCTAAACTGTTGTCTATGCATAATTAATTGCTAACCATGTCAGCATGGAGATGACTGGTTTAATGTGTGGACTTCCTGAGGATGCCACCCAGCTCTGCCAATGCATTGATGAAGCCACAGAGTGCAGGGAAGGTGTCAAGCTAAGTCTCATGAAGGCTATGATAGCACTCATTGCTGCAATATCCAGCTCCATGCAGAGAATAGCAAGTCTGTCCTTCAGTACCCTGTTCAGCAGTATTGTCTGTGGTTAGGGGTGGGTGCTTACCTGGAATGGTCATGTTGGAAGGCCATCACTGCATACAGAGTCAGCTTTTTAGGTCTAGAAGAACTTCTTTTCATCACACCATATCATGGACAAAACCATCTGCCAGCCTCCAGAGGCAGGATTGCTGACCAACAGATTCCATATAGGTCCTATTGACACATCAGAACAGCATCCATGTCATGGAGGCTCCCAATTCTGCCACACTGGGCCATAGTAGTGGCCACTGTTCATGGTCATGTAGTAGTATCCTATTTTGTTTACTTATTCATTTGTTTGTTTGTTTATTTATTAGGTTCATTAACTGGGTAGGTGGTCTAGTCATAAAACTCTTTACCACCATGTCCCAAGATACTTGGACAATCACAAGCAAATAATGCAATTACATAAAAGCATTAGATATAACAATACATAATAGACAATTAATGTCAAACATTAAGCAATTACTAACAAATAATTGAATTACATTAAGATAAAAGACATAAGATGCAGCAATACATTATTTACAGTTTAAGTTGGACATACATAGCAATATACAATCAACCATGCAAACAGAGAGCAAATAGGTACAGAAAAAACACACACACATACACACACCCACACACACACACACACACACACACACACACACACACACACACACACACACGCGCACACATGCGCACACACATGCACACACGTGCACACACGTGCACACACGCACACGTATATATAAGTGCATATTTCTGGCTAAATGTGGCTTAATGAATAGAAGAAAAGTAAGAGATTATGAATAAGGGTTAAAAGGGAATAAGAATATCCAATGGAGGCAAAGTAAAGATATGTATTATATAACAAGCAAGAAAACACAAGTAATAGTTTGAAGGTGATGAGATTAGAGGTACAAAAATGCAATTATAAGTTAAATAAACAAATTAGAATAGAGACTCAATTCTCTGTAATGCACTGATTGGAATTTGTTGAAACCCTATGGTTTGAACCTTCTTCCAATCATTATCCCATAATGCCATCGTCACGATTTGATTAGAGGACATTGTGTTTGATGCAGAGTAACTCTTGCCACAAATCTCCCATCTTCACTTCCAGTGACATGGCACCTGGTAGTGATGTCAGCCTCATATCACTGTATCCATTGACGACTGGGTAAATGATAATGACTGAGACCAACTCCACCCTCCCTCCGTCCCGCCTGTGTGGTACATATAGAAATGTGTGACACACAGTGTAATCTGAGCATGCGCTGTCCAGCATAGTCTTTATCTAATACTACTTGTAAGTTATGGCATTTAGTACTCTGGGAAGGTGATTAATGTCATAGAAACTATGCACGGTGGTGGCTGTTTCTCCTAATGTTTTGAGAAAAGAGATATACTCATCTATGTGTAGAAGTAGCATATTAAGGAATGCATTGCGTATTCATCTGTAAAATGCCCAGTGTGATCCCTGCTTGTCTCTGGAAGGTAACTATAGTTAATACAGAAAGTGTGACACATACCTTAGTGTCTACTGGTATGGGAAGTTTACTTATTTTTCCTGATCCTTTTTGTGTACAATGCCTGTCAGCCAATGCTTGCATAATATCCCCGTCCACTCAAAACAGTCTGTCAGGTGCAGGTCACCGGTGACACCATTTTCATTTTTACCAACTGCTGCCACATTGTACTAGTGGCCAAGTGGTGCTGACACTTGTAGATGATAAATGCTGCTGTGAGAACACTGCTGCTGCTGCTGCTCTTCCTGCCATCTTTGTTTGTTGCGACTCCAAAAACTCCTGCAAGTTTTTTACTGTTACAGTGATGCAGAACATGATGGCCGTCTATTGCTCTCCATGTCTATGAATTGTGGCCTACTTTCAAAGGCCCTCACTTCTATCTTCTGACATATTCATTAGGCTGCCTGTCTTCATTTGCACATCATTTTACTGTCACTGCACTTGCCTTTTTCTTTGCTGTTTTCCTCTCTACTCAGTAGTGCTAGCTGGTACTTTGAATTGTGACATTTGTGCACGTGACCACTTTTGATGTAGTAGTATGCTGCATATTACACTAATAAACAGTGATATTGTATAAGCATAAATCGACTAATACTATAATCACATCATTGATTCAAACTGAGCGACTTCACATTTAGTCACATACCCAAACAAGTACAACTCATTACGAGGACTCGTCTCTCCTTACCTTACTTTTATGACTGGGACCCAGAATCCAGAATAAATAGACACAAAATACATCCCACATCACACTGCATGCATGTATGGGGGGGGGGGGGTTCATCCTACATTTTCCACCAATGTGGGAGATTCACTCCAACACCCACTTAGACACACACACACACACACACACACATATATATATATATATATATATATATATATATATATATATATATATATATATATATATATATATATATATATATGGTTCCCATTCAGAAGCCTGAAACATCATAAGCCTGAAAATCAAAATCCTGAAACCAAAAGCCTGAAAATTCAGAATCCTGAAAACTCAAAATCCTGAAAGCCCAAAATCCTGAAAGACCAAAATCCTGAAACTCAAAATCCTGAAAACACAAAATAGACATACTGATGTCATTGTGGCTTTGCTATTGTTAGCCCTGTGGTGTTAGGTCATGCGTTGGGGTCAGGTAAGTGTGCGGTTGGTTTTATTTTAGGGTTAGTGGTGGTTTAAGTGAGTTAGGGTTAGGGCGCAGGTTAGGCATGTATGCAATAGTGACAAATATTGGGGTTAGGCGGTTTAAGTGAGTTAGGGTTAGGGCGGGTCAGGTGAGTGTGCGATAGTGACAGACCTTAGGGTTAGGGTTAGGGTCAGGGTCAGTTGGTAGATATTAGTGTCTTTATAGTGACATATTAGCATTATTTGTGTTTTCAGGATTTTGAGTTTCAGGATTTTGGTCTTTCAGGATTTTGGGCTTTCAGGATTTTGAGTTTTCAGGATTCTGAATTTTCAGGCTTTTGGTTTCAGGATTTTGATTTTCAGGCTTATGATGTTTCAGGCTTCTGAATGGGAACCATATATATATATATATGCATACATACATGTATGTATGTATATAGATATATATATATATATAGATATATATATATATATATATATATATATATGTGTGTGTGTGTGTGTGTGTGTGTGTGTGTCTGTGTGTGTGTGTGTGTGTGTGTGTGTGTGTGTGTGTGTGTGTGTGTGTGTGTGTGTGTGTGTGTGTGTGTGTGTATATGTTAAAGCTAAAGTTGCATAACAGCGACCACAGTGGAATGCACTAAAAATTGATAGTTGACCACAGCGCATTCAACTATTCAACAGTCAGACACTCGCACATTCCAGTAAATATCATGTTCAGTTACCATGTCAACTAAATACTTAGTCAACCATTTGACTTGCAACCAGTTATGAATACTGGCATATAAAACAATAAGTCACTTGAAAGACAGTTCCACCCAGATGTCAGTTATATTTGCATCCTAAATTGTTTTTCCCTTTATCCAGCCCAACAGTGCCACATAAAAGGAAAACATTATTTAAATGGTGCTGTCACTGATTTTTTCTTTACATTACTTCTCTATTGATCAGTCTTTTTTTAATGAAATTTTTGTGTAACTTCCTTTGATATTTTTGATGTCTTGTTTAGCAATAAGTTAGCTGTAAGCTAGATCTCAAACTTTTATATCCTTAATAAAACAAAGTAATAAGGTAGTTCAATGAGTCTAGATACAAGAAAAAAATTTAAACATAAATCTCTAATGACCAATGTTATACTTCAGCTTCAAAATGTGACTTCAAAATTCTAAATAAACTACTTTTTTAAAACCTAACATAAAAATGTAGCATATTTCTGTATAAGAGATGGACACTAACATATATTAATGGATGTCATGGCAAAAGACAGTAAAAAATAGTAAATCAAAATATTAATTGCAAGTCATTGGAGATATATTGCTACAGTAACTGCTTTCTTTCTTTCTTGCTATCTTTCTTTTCCTTCCTTCTTTCTTTCGACTCTGTTAACCAGGTAGATGGGCTGGTCAGCCATGATCTATGTGCGGTACACTATTTATTTATTTCAGTTTGATGACCAGGGGAGTCAACTGGGCCTGGAAGAGCCCGTTTTCAGTGGAGGCCCAGGGAGAAAAGCTCCAGTGACAATGACAAACATACAAAACAAAGAAGCCATCAGCTTCATGCAGACTATACAATATTAAAAAGTCATTTACAGAATATAACATCTTGCAACTATACAGTCTTAGAGTTGTTTACAGAGTGTAAAATTTAAACAAATAAACAAAATTGCTGGAAATTAAAATATTAACAAAGTTTGGAGTAAGTTTAAAGAGGAGTTGCAGGGGAAAGGCTGTGAGTGCAGAATAGATGCATGAGTAGGTTAGCTCTGTATAGTAGAATTAGAAAAGTTAGAAGATTAGATGTAGGTGTTAGAGGGACTTATGTTGGAGAAGATCATGAGCATTCTCACTTTGAAGATAGGTAGGAGTAGAGGAGGTATTTGAAATTGGAGTGGTTTTAAGTATTTTGAAGGGAGGAAGGAAGTGATTTCCATAGTTTAGCTAAGGAGCAGGACAGCAGAAGGTGCCTTGGGAGCCAAAAGGTTTGTAGATTTTAAGGAGGTTTTGATTTTCTGATCTAAGTGAATGATTAGGAATATAGGGGGTTAAGGTGGTTTAGAGAGAGAGAGAGAGAGAGAGAGAGGGACAGCTGGATGGCTTGAATATGAGCTTATGGGCAGTGGTAAGTTTAAGAAGGTTTAGGTAGTTAGGAGGCTTGAGCCATTGCAGAGAGTGGAGGAAGATGCAGTGATGGGACATATTTCTAGAGTTGGTGACGAATTTGCAGATTTTATTGCAGCAGGCTTCCAGTTTGGTTTGTAGGCTGAGCTGAAGATTAGTGAACAGAGGAGCGCCATACATGAGAGAGGGGGAAGGTATGAAGAGACTAAGGTCCTTCTGGTGGAGGGAGTAAGGTGGTGGTTATGCCTTTATAGGAGTCCTAATTTTTGGTGTTTTTTTATGTTTGTTTGGATGTGGATATCGAATTTTATATGATCATCAATGATGACACCAAGCAGTTTAGTGTGTGGCACAATTTCAGTGGGGATGTTATTCTGGCTTATTATTTTGAAGGAATTTTAAACAATGGCGGAGTTTTTAGATGGAGAAAATACCATTAAATTAGTTTTGTTAGTGTTTAGGGCAAGGTGGTTGTTTTGCATCCAGGTTTCAGTATTTGAGAAAGTTGACTGAGTTTTCTGCAGAAGATTGGAAAGGGCATCAGCTGAACAGACGATTGTTGAATCGTCAGCATACTGAATTAGTCTGGTATCTGAGACAGAGTGGTGAAAGTTATTGATGAATGTATTGAAAAGTAAGAGGCCAAGGACAGAACCTTGGGGTACACCAGTAGTGGTGTGTAGGAACGATGAGGTGGAATATTTCCATTTAACAGCTTGTTGTCTTTCAGAGAAGTAGCTAGTGAACCAGGCTATGGTGGGAGGGAAAAGATTAAGGGTGGAGAGTTGCGATATGAGTATAAGGTGGGAGACAGTGTCAAAGGCTTTGGAGAGGTCTAGGAACAGGGTAGATATGATTTTGTCAGAGTCACAAGCGTGGTTAATGGTCTCGAGGAAGGAGAGGAGGGCAGTGATGGTACTGTGACCAGGACGGAATCTATGCTGTGTGGGGGTTAGGAGGTTATTATGAGTTAGATATGGCATCAGTTGTGAATTAATACATTTTTCCAGAATTTTTGAGAGTGGAGAAAAATGACAATAGGCCTGAAATTGATGGTTTCATTTATTTTGCCACCTTTGTGGAGTGGAATGATAAATGCTTGTCTCCAAAGTGAGGGAACATAAGATTCTTGATGGATCTGTTTATTATAATGAAGATAGGGAAGCCTAAGCAATCAGCAGATAATATGAGGAAGAATGCAGGTAAATTATCGGGTGTGTTGGAGCATGGTTTCAGTTGGAGGAGGAGTTTTTTTATTGTGTTCATGGGAACAGGACTGAGGCTGAAGGTAGAGGTATGAGTTGTAGGGTCAGAAGTAGAGGTGGAGGGAGGGGAGGAAGAAATTGGAGATGAGAGAAGGAAGCTGGCAGTAAGTTTGGCTATACATTCCACAAAGAAGGTGTTAAATAGAGAGGCTGTTTCTTGATGTGTAAAGTTAGGGTTAGGGCATGGATTGTCTTTCCCGCCAGGATGAAGGAGGGAGGAGATAGTGTTCCAGAATTTTCTAGGGTTGGTAGTGTGCTCAGATTGAAGCTTGGTACAATATGTTTTGCGGTCTCTAGTTATTATTTGTATTAAAGAGTTGTGGAGTTGTTTAAATTCTAGTAGGACATTAGGTAGTTTATTGTTTTGGTATTGTTTCCATCTTTTATCTCTTAGAAGCATGGTTGGTTTAGTTTCCTTTGATAGCCATGGAGAGGTTATAGCTTTAACTCTTTTGGTCCTGAGAAGATCAATGCTATTGAGTAGGTTCAAAAAGGTTTCATTAAAGTAATTGATGGCATTGTCAAGGGGCAAAGTTTTTAACTGTGCCCAGTCTGTAAGTTTTAGGCAGTCCAAAAATATTTGCAGGTTGAAATTGGAGAGGTTTCACGTTTTTATGTAGTGATGTTGTTTTTTAAGAGGAAAAGGGCGCCGGTCTGCAAAGGCTGGCAGGTGATCACCGAGAGGGTCAGGAAGGATTCTGGTGTTTGACATTAGGCTAGGATGAGATACTAAGATCCATTCAATGATGGAGCCAGAGGCTCCATCTTTGTTTGGCCTGGTAGGACAGTTAATTAACTGGGTGAAGGTAAAGAGGTTGATTGTTTGAGTAGGGGATTGAGAGTTTATAGTGGCCCAGTTTATGTTTATGTCACCTAGGATGAAGTTTTCATTTTTAATGTTAGAGGAGAACCAGGGCAGAATGTCTCCTAGTATTGGGATGTTGTTACTTTGAGGGATATAGAGGGCAGCTATTCATATGGATTTGTGTTTGTTAATTTTTAAGAGAGCTATGGTTAATTTGGAACTGGCAAATTTCGGAGTGGGATAGTGCACGGAGTAACTGCATAGGAGGATGAGTAGATTATGGCTACACCACCTCCTTTTTTTACTGGATCTATCATTATGAATCATTTGATAGCCAGGTGGAAAAATGTCATTGTCTTTTAAGTATGTTTTAAACCAAGTTTCTGAGATGGCAACTATTTGGGGCTGGTTACGGAAAAGCCAGGCATGAAAGTTAGGAATTTTATTTCAAAGACTTTGGGCATTAGTTGTGGTGATGCAAATGATCTTAGGGGTGAAAGGGTGTGATGGAGGGGGAGAAGTGATGGATGGGGTGTTGGTGGGGCCAGAGTTGGGGTGGATGTCACCTGAAAGAGAGGGAGATTTGGTGTAGTATGTGTGTAATGTAGTCTAATGTGGAAGGAGAGTTTCAGTAGTGATAGAGAGAATATTTGTTAGGGTGTGGAAGGCGGGGTAAGTTAGGAGAGGGTAGGATCGGTAGTACTTTGTATTTATATAAGAGGGTTGTGTTAGAAGAATAGAGTTCATGCGTTATAGAGGAGAAAGGGGGTAGTATGTTGGAAATTGGATGTGTAGTGTAGTGGTAAAGTATGGGAGGGATTAGGGAGGTGTGTAAGATAAGCAAGGGTGCAAAGGAGTGTTCTGAGTGATGTCAAACTGAGGAAACGTGTTTTGGTGTGGGATATTGTATAGATAGAGTTAGTGTCTTTAAGTTTGAACTGTGAAGAGTAGGAGGAGTAATGGGTGATTGGATAGAATGATGATATGGGAGGAGTTTGGGATAGATAAATGTACAGGTAGTGGGGGCAGGTGATAATTGGGGGTAGAGTAGGGGAGCGGAGTGAGCATGAGCAGAGCGAGGGCAAATGGAGTGGGTAGAACCAGTCTGGAGAGATCACAACAGAAGATAATCTATTCACTCAGTTAAGATCATTTTCAGCTTATGAGGTGGACTATAAGGTAAAGTCTTACCCAGAAATGTAGTTAAAAAGACAAGTAGAAATAATATATCTCAATTTGGAGAGTAATGCTAAAGATAAAGTGTGATTTTATTCCTTTGGTAGCAGTTGAGAAGGGAAGCGAGAAAAGGCCTGGTTTGGGGGGTGGGGGTATTTAAGAGATTAGATGTGTAGGGGGGAATTAGAGCAAGTGACCTGGTTAGGTGTGCATGCCACAGATAATGCTAGGCTAATGGTGAATACTGAATATCACTTATCAATTGAAACAGCTATAAATACATACAATGTAGCTGGAGAACAAAAGTGTCTCTGCTCAGTAAAGGTTTCCTTTTATGGTGTCCATAGGAAGTGGACAGTATGTTACAGCCAGCAAACTGAAGTACAAGGCAGTGGAATGATAGGTCAAAGCAGCGAGCACACCGCACCAGGGACGAGCTGGTGATGTTGCAGCAGCTAGAGTTAATTACTCTAATTATTATGGTTAATTCACTAGAAGCAAATTAGCTATTAGACAATACACCATAAGAACACATAGATAATTAACAAACGTTATTGAAACTTTCAAAGTGACTTGGTTTTACATGCACACACACGCACACGTATATATATATATATATATATATATATATATATATATATATATATATATATATATGGTATCACTTCAGAATCCTGAAATATCACAATCCTGAATTTCATAAAACATCATAATCTGGAAGCCCAAAATCCTGAAAACTCAAAATCCTGAATCCCAAAAGACTGAAAACACACAAGATACATATACTGACTATAGAGAATAATAACCAGATTACATTTCACCAAATATAAGGAGGGAGGCAAGCCCCCCTGCGCCGCCCCCCCACACCCTGCTATTAAATATATCAACTCCAAGACTGCATTTCACTACACTATCGTGAGTTATGTTGTAGTATAACAAGTTAAAAGGGAATGTTACTAAGGTTACAACAGGCAGTCATTAACACATATGATGGCATGTTTGCATTGTTCTTCTGTGGAGTGCAGTCTTGGAGTTTATATATTTAATTAGCAGGAGGTGTGGGGGGTGCAGGGGGGGCTAGCCCCCCTGCCCATACTTGGTGAAAAGTGCTATCCTTTGTCTTGTATGTGTTTCTCTGTGTCCTTGTACTGGAATATTGTCATTTTTTTGTGTCCTGTATATTTTCAATATTTTGTGATTCAGGATGTTGAGTTTTCAAGATTTTGAATTTTCAGGATTTTGGATTTCAGATTATGAAGTTCAGGATTGTGTTCAGGATTCTGAAGTGAAACCATATATATATATATATATATATATATATATATATATATATATATATATATATATATGTGTGTTTATTTATATACACACACATATTATATTTTAAACATATATGGGTCTACTTTAGAAGACTGACAAACCAAAAGACTGAATCCCAAAAGGCTGAAAATTCAAAATACTGAACACATTTTTAATGCAGGGGGAAAGCCCCCCTGCACCCTTCATGTAGGGGGGCTGCACCCCCCCACACACATACACCCTGCTAACTGTAGATACCAACTCCAAGGCCACACAACAGTGGATAAGAGGTAAATTCCATCATTCAGTGTTTTGAATTTTCAGTCTTTTTGGATTCAGTCTTTTAGTTTTTTAGTCTTCTGAAGTAGAACTATATATATATATATATATATATATATATATATATATATATAAATATATATATATACATATACATGGATCTGCTTCAGTAGACTGAAATACCATAACACTGAAACTCATAAAGATAAGACAAAAACATCACAAATATACATTTACAAACTTTAACAAAGCTGAATGTTTCAAACAATGAATCAAGTAATGCACACGTGCAGAAGTAAATGGAGGATTTGAATGAACATTGCACTAAACTCAGAAAGACATTTTCTTCAGTGTAACATAATATATAAGAGAAAAATTGTTCCTGTTTACTGGTTGTGAATAAAGATTGCAGTACAGTGAGGATCAGGAAATGAACCCTTTTCCCCACTGTAGTGCGATCTTAGAGTTGGTATATATGATTTGCAGGAGTATTTTTTTTGTTTAGGTTATGTAGGAATATATATTTGGGGGGTGTGAGATGGTGCTGCTCCCCATGGGTTGGGGGGGTTAGGGGATGCAGCCCCTCCACTTGGGTGGGTTTGACATACTGCGGTATGTGTTATGGTTGCAGTGTTGGCCGACTACTTCCTTTCCCTGTTTAAATGTTTTTTCGATGTGAACATTCACTGAAGTGAATGTTCAGTGGTTTTTAGTTGATGAAGAAAGGTTTGCTGAAATGAACCTTCAATAAATTAATATAAACCCTGGTTTCAGCGGCTATGCATATGTCTGGGAGTAAAGGTCAATCCAGGCGTGGACATCTGGTAATTTGTTTTGAATTCTTCTTTTGGTTTACATTAAAGAGGTATAAACCAGATAGCTTTTTAGTTAGTAGGGATTTGTTGAGCAGTCTGGTTGTTTGGATATAGTTTAAATCTGAGGAAGAATGAGTGGACCTAGGTTTGGGTAGATATCACAACACAGTATTAGTTTTCTGAGAGAGAGATGGTAGGAAATGAATATTTATGTTTAGTTTTGTGACTTAACTTAGTGTGTTAAGCACAGGAAATATGTCTAGGCATTTTTCTTGTAGGAGTGAATGATGACTGCTGGAGAAAACAGGTAGGAGGCTATTTTGAAATGGGAGTAACCATTACTTTGGGGTATTGACTGATTGTGGGGTATCACTAATTGTAAATAGCCAGCATTGAATGCATGAGAAGATGTCATGTGGGCTAGGAGTAGAGGTAGTATTGATAACAGTGTTAGTGTGGGTAACATGTTGGGTGGAAATGAGGCATGTGATCATATTGCAGGTATGGTTTGTAACTGGTTAGGGCAGGTTTGCTTGAGTTGTGGTGTAATGTGGTAAGATGTTAAGACAGGCTTGACAGATTGTTGATAAATAGTAAGTGGACCTCTTTTAAGTGGAAGAAGGATGACTAAGAGGTGAGGATTTGATTGGTGGGCATAGTTTGGTGGGGTTGGAGGGGATTTGTGGTATATGAGGAGGGTAATGGAGTGGTTATGGAGGGGTTAGTGAAGAAGAGCAAGAGAATTTAGTATGGGATGGTTGTTGATTGGTTAGCTTGTTACTGAAGTAATGTCATGTGATTGGCTAGAAATTTGGGAAGGTGAAGAATTGTGGATATAAATATAGAGAAGTATTGGTAGGTGAGAAATTGGGGTAGGGTAGGACAGCAGAGTGAGCCCAAATCAGAGTGATGGTAAACAGAGTGGGTTCCTTACACAGAGAAAAGCAAGAGACTGTACAAAAACACTCTATTCAGCTACTGGAAGCTATGTAGCCCAACACTAATTAGTCAGAATGGTAACATTTGATACTAAGAGTTTATGCAATCATTTGTGTTCAGTTGGGGTTTTTCATTACCCTTTAGACAAAATAATGTTGGTTGGCCTGTTCCTGCTTTATTTGTAACATAACTGCAGTGGTGGCTGGTTACTTCAAATCAAAGGGGGCTGCAGGAGACAGTTGAATGGGTGGGGCCTATGGGAGGGGGTGTGTCCAACTAGAAAGGGGGTGGAGCTATGCTCAAAACCACAAAAATGGGACTTTAATTAAATACGCTGCCCTGGGTGCCAAACCATCATTATAAGAGTCCAGTCATGACAAAATGAAGTGTAGAAGAAAAAAAATAATTCAATGCATTGGCTACATGACAGCTTACTTAATATCTAGATGGAAACAAAAAGGTTCTGAGGCATGAAAAAATAAATTACTTTTTAAATACATTACTGAAATGTCAGTCAAAATCAAGTATAAAAAAAACAAGCAGCACTCAACTCAAACAACGTCTCCTTGCACTGCAGTTCTAATTATAATATATTTTCAGCTTTATAAAGTACCAAGTAACATGCTGAACGTAGCAATCTCTGTGATACCCCCCTCTTGTAAAAATGTTTCTTATCTAAAAAGACCTGCTGCCTGACAACAACTATCTACTTGTTTCATGGGGAAAACATGATCAAAATAAAAAAATGAACAAACAAGAAACAAGCTCAAGGTAAATTGCTAAAAGGATTACTGCACAGGTTATGGACCACACATGACAGATTGGCACTCTGTTTAGTTTACTGGTAAAGCCTGCAAAGATGACTGCAAGTGTCCAACAAATGTAGTGAAGTTCTGAAAATACTGCAATCCTGTCCTTTATTACAAATACTGTCATATGCATTTCAATACCCAAGGCTTATATGTTATTTAGTTATGTAAATATTCTCTGCATGGCAACAACAAAAAGGTTTCAGCATTGGTAATCCTTTAACAGTATGCTTATTAAAGCTTACTTGCTTCTTACAATCTCAGACAAGCATACCTGATGGTTATTAAAGCATTGCTACTTAAACACAGAGCAACAGGTAGTGTAATGACGTGCATTTTCTGAATAAGAAGCATAAATCAACAGTATAAAAATATGACAGAAAACCAGAATATTCTGCAAAATCAAGGAAAGATGAAAAGCCGCTGTAGTACTTTTGTCTACCTTAGATGGGGGGGGGGGGTACTCTGCACACTTAACACTGCATAACTGCTCCTTGCCTTGCTTGGACACATCCAGAGCCACTAAGTGGGGGAGTGGGGTGCAACAAGTATGCCACAATTAAATGTCTCTGGCTGACAGTGATGGCCCTGATACATTTGTCATATCTCTCAGCCACAGAGCAAGAAATCTGGACAAAGCCATAAACAGAAGTGGGACAAAGGCCCAAAAATAAGGACAATTTTTAAATATTGCTCTTATAAACTTAGGAAGATAATAGAATAGTAAGTCTTGCATTAGTATTATTTTCTGAAGAATATGAAATCTGAAACTCAAATGTCTGTCATTATTTTCTAACTTCAGTCTTTAATAATTTGCCACTGATTTGCCAGAAAATTACAATTTTATGAAAAACGGACCTAAAATGTGATGGAGAAATATAAAATACCCACACAATACAGCTGGGAACCTGTCAAAGAAGGGACACTTTTTAATATTACTACTGTTAACTTGAGTAGCTGACAAAATAAGAGAATCTACATGCATTTATGAAATTAAAAGTAATCTATAACTGATCATTACAATTATTTATTAATTGTAAACCCTCCACGTTTTCTTCCAAATTTGCCATTTTGCAGAGGGATTATTGGGGGAGAGCAACATTTTGAGCCAAAATCAGGGACAGTTGAGAGGTTTGGGTATACCTAATTCTATAAAGTGATTTATTTGTGCATACCTCTCATCCTCTTACCACAGGAAATTTGGACAAGACCAAATATATTAGGGGAACATACGAACTGTACAAAAAGTTGCTCTTGTATAAACATAGTCAGTTGACAGAATAACAGGTCTTGCTTTAGCATGTATTTTTCTGAAGAGTATGAAGTCTGAAACTCAATGTCTGTCATTATTTACTGACTTCATTCCTAAATGATTTGCCAGAAAACTACAAATTTTATGAGGAACGAACCAAAAATAAGAAGCAAAAATCTATTAATTCTGCAAAAATCTGGACAGTTAAGAGGTATAGTTCACCCGGGGCTATCTGAGTTTGCTGCCCTTCCCCTCCTCACAAAATCATGGTTGAATGGGGCCTCCCCCCTGCAGCTACTCCAATGTACCATGACTTGGCTATTTCACCCCATTTACCATAAACAATGTAATGTGCATACTGCTTTACTTTTACAATGATTTGGATTTCATTTAAAAGTTTTATTTTACATTTTGCAGCACAAACACTAATAGAAATCTGATAAAGCAATGCAGTCTCACAATGAAAATAGACTTAGCATTAAAACGTCTCCGCCATTGAAACTCACATTCATTGAAACAGCATTGAAACCCACATTCAAAGAAAATACATCTGGCCAGTGGCAGATAAAGATTAACTTTGGGCTGTTTTCAAATCATAGGCCCCTTGCACAGGAAACATACATGTGTTCTTTGATACACCTTCCTGATTGTATTAAATTATATTCCTCGTATAATACAGTACAGCTGTTAGAGGGCATTTTAAATTTATTGTTTTGAACCTTTTTCCAGTAAACAATAAAACAAAATGCATGCACTAATAATGACAAAACTGCCCAGTTCAGAACATTTCCATCATAAAAGTCTACTCAAACTTCTACAATCCACCAGTGTCAGTAAATATGCACAATCTCTGCAGAAGTAAAGGTAATTTAAATAATTCCAAATTAAAGAGATCTGTAACTAATGAAGAGATTGCTGCTAGCAAATAACTTTATATTTCATTGTTTCATCGACAAGTACCTGTTGCCATCGAGGAATAAATTGCCTATGTTACAATAAGCAAAATGATAAGCTAGCAATATTGTAATAGGGAATGGATGGCAAACTGATAACAGGTTCATTGTTACTAGGTGTCTCTGCCAAAGAGAACATTGTCAGGACTGTAGCATCTATCCCCTTTAAAAGTACAACACAGTACAGTATCAGCAATGCATCTATATACTGTGGGAGTAGAACCTATAGCCTTCTGCATAAAAAGCAAGTACACTACTTGTGCTATTAATACAAGCAAACTCAACATAAGCAGCATTAAACTTCTCTTCAAGCTCTCAGCTCCTTGTAAAATCCATTTGACACTCAACTGTATCTCTCAACTTTGAAGCACAAGAAATCTGGAAAAAGCCAAAATTTATTGGTGGGGGGGGGGGGCAAAAGCTGAAAAGCTAAAGACACATTTTAAACATTGCTTGCATAATTTTGGAAAGTTGCTAGAATAAAATATTGTGTTACCACTATGCATGTCATTACCAATGTCTTGAACCCTGTGCACTACAGTCAGAGAAACACACCACTATGCCAAATCAGCTGTTTCTTGAAAGACAGGTAGACTGAAACTTAAATGGCTATCATTTAGTGAATTCAGTTCTCACCATAACTCTCAACCTCTTAGCACAAAACACCTAGACAAAGCCAATAATGGGGGAATAAAGCTCCCTAAACATATTCAGTGAATTCAGTTCTCATCATATCTCTCAAACTATCAGCACAAAAAACCTGGACAAAGGCAATAATGGAGGAATACAGCCCCCAAAATAGTGACAAACTTCAAATATTAATTTTATAAACATAACATTGCTAGAATAAAAGGTTTTGTGTTACCATGCACTTCCTGAAGAACATGACGTCTGAAATTCAAATGCCTGTCATTATTCAAAATCCACAAATAGGGTAGGGAATTAAAGCTGTTGCTACCTGTTTGCAAAGTGCAGGGTTTGAGTCTAGCCATCTGGGGCATTTTACACACAGACACACTCACTACAGTAGGAACGGTTGCTTTGAGAAAATATTCTTATGTTGGGGAACTTTTCTTGTTTCTACTGAAGTCATGCCTTCAGTGTCTACAGTTTAAGATGGACAAATCATTTAAGACTTTAATAAACTATAATCAGAGATTAGTGAAATCTGCCATAGCTCTTGAAGAAAAATGTTCAGCTACTGACCAGTACCTACTCAACCTTTAGCAACAGGCATCCATGAAGATGAACCAGCTAACTACCCTGCTGGGAATTCCAAAACCCACTGTACCCCTGAAATCCTTGCAAAGGAGAACATCATCAAGGCTTTTGGTGGCATTTGGAACACATGCTACTAATGAAAACTATCCTTCAAGTGAAGTGGACCACAATACTATCTTTACACCTGATGAGGGAATCGCTAAAGGTAAATTTGGACCTTGAATATTTTAATGCCCACAACTATCAAAATACAGATTCATGAAATTTTAGCTATAGCTGGACTTTCACCCACTGCTCATTAATTTAAATTTCACAACTGGATGTTCAGTATGGATACAATGCTAAATCAGAAATGGGTGACATAATGCATATGTTGAAGCCACAGTTAGAACCACATGTAAATAAAATAAAATTCTAGAAATCTGGGTTGCAAATTAATTTATAAAGCACGCCTTGTAACATAAGAAAATGGATATCCAAGAGTGACATTGTGCCTTCTCAACAACCTGTTGTTTCAGTGGAATGTCTGTTTTTAAATAACAATGCAACATTGCTTGCAATCATGAGGCAGTAATTACCATTTAAGCTAGTTTGTTTTGCTGTTATCGTATGACATTTTTTGTTTTGCTTTGTTGTTGTAACCCAGAATTCATAATGTTTAGCTGAGTAACATTTTTGATGTAGCATTTATAAAGGCTTAGTGTTTTACCATTTAAAAGTAGCACCTACATATTTCGGCCACTGATTGGTACTCTGTTAACTGCATTTTGAAATGCTTTTCATACCTTCCTTTTTAATAATATAAGTATTCCACCATTTTGTATGCGTGCTCTCTTATCTTGAACTACAGTGCCTTCTTAACTGCTCAGCATAACTAGTAATCCATATATATTGTATCTGTGTAATCATGTAATCCTGTATCTAGCTTTAAATTGTTTAATACTGCTAGCCATTCTTACAAAATCAGCATCTAGTTTGGTAGTGGTTTATCAAAACAAATAACTGAAGCGTTACGTTACTTTGTCATTCATATTTCCCCTTGTGCTCTTTTCACATTGATTCAGTTTCATACAGCTAAGAAGAGTTTTTTCACTGTTCATATGCATTTTTGTTCTAATGTGTAATGTACCACATTTTTCCATAATCCCTTCTGTCACATTTCTATAAGCAACCTCATTACAACCAGAAATCTACACAAATAAGGAAATCACTTTCTACGTTAACTGATCAACAAGTAAGCAACCACATACATATACACACACACACACACACATACATACACACACACACACACACACACACACACACACACACACACACACACACACACACACACACGCACACACATACACACACATGCACACACACACATACCTGCGTTTCAAAGATGTCCTGCCTGCAAAGTTTGTCATCCCATTCAAATCCTTCCTGCAGTACTCTCTAAAAACCCGGGACTCCTTCCTTCAGTACTGCGAGAGCAGGCTGCTGCTACCCAGCCTGCTGACCTTGTAGTCCGATCCCCTTCCGGTCTATGCAGTTGTAACTGCATAGACGTCTGGGAATCTGTGATGTTGAATGCTGTCTTCCTAATCTGGACTGCTGGTGAGATAGTCTGGATTCTGTGAGCATGCTCCAGACTGGTTCACTAGCAGTCAGGATATCAGGAAATGCTGCGAGTGTGCATGCGCGGTGTCCGGGACTTGCGATTATGTTTTTATTTTATTTCACTGTTTTTTTCTTTTATATTTTTCTTTTATTTCATTTTTACAGCTGGGGGGGGCTGCAGTCCTGCAGTCCAATAGCACAAGCCGCCCCTGCATAACTGTATGAGCTGAGCTCAGTGTGGTATTACATCTGTGCAGAAATACAGTTGAAATAAATTTTGGAGAAAAAGAACATGTGATAACTTACTTACATAAACACACACACACACACACACACACACACACATATATATATATATATATATATATATATATATATATATACATATACATAAAGGGGTGATCCTATTGATAATAGAGTTAAATGCTTAGAGGTAAGATACCTGCCACATAGGCTTGCTGAATTTACCCCTTTATCAGTGAAGCAAGTGCATTTATGATTAGATGATTTGATTCCAGATTACTGCAGAATTCTTCTCTAAATTCTTTCTAGATGGTAATATTCCTAATGTTTACATGAAAAGGATACTAGTTTTCAGCGATTCTTTTTGTGAAGGCATTTTTACCTATGACAAGTATATATGGAGGATGATGCAGTGTGAGGGGTTTGTCAACTTGACTTATCAAGGTGAAAGGAGAGCATTCGAATTAAAGACTGCTTCTAAGGGAAAGGCAGAAACTGTTGGTTAGAATTGTGCATTTGAGTAATGACAGTGGAAGAGCAATATGGAGAGGGATAAGTATCCATTTAGTTTTTTGTAATAGAAGACAATGATGTTCAAGTTATGGAGAAATATTTATGAATCTACTAATAGTGCTGCATAATGTTTGTGACCTGTTAGTGTTGTAGGATTAGAAGGTTAGAGCATTAATGGGGGAGTGCATATTCAATCCTTGGAGTAAGGCTATTTTTCACTATAGCTTTATTAGCTGAGCTAAGGTGGTTAATGTTGGAGTAGGGGAACCTTTCACTGAGGAGTGACTTTAGCTATGTAGGTGCCTGTATGGGTTTTGAAGGAAAGAGTAGGTTCTAGTATGAAAAAAAGTACTTATATTGTTGCACAGTCTAAATAGGTTTATAGTTTTTGATAGTTCAAGTGCAGGTTTTGCTTTGCAAAGTTTTTGCTGAGTACCAAAGGACGTACCTGCTGTTCTGAAGATATTAAGAGTGAAATTATTTTGAATAGAGCCAGATGGAAAATAATTAAAGTTCTTTTGTAAGCCATTTCACATTGCAAAGAAGGACGCTGTCTGAAGAATTATGTCATCAGAATACTGAATGGTATATGAGGGTGGAATAGCTGTGACTATGTTGCTGATGAATAATGAGAAAATAACTGGACCCAGTATTGGTCCTTGAGGCACACCAATGTGTTACAATCAGTGATATAGTTTCAAGATTTCACAAATAGTTATCTGTTAAATTCCAAACCACTGTACAGTGATAGGAACAAAGTCATTTTCAGAAAGCTTATTTATAGTATGTGATAATTAACCCTCTCAAAGACACTGTAAAAATCTACAAATTTGGTGTCAGCAATGTGACCCTTCTCCACAGCAGTATATATTGTGTCATTTGCTATATGTATTGTAGAGATCTCAGTGAGGGTGTTGTGACCATTATAGAAAATATAGGGAGTCAATTATATGGCCATACTTTAAGTGATCCAGCATTTGATATGTTTTTTCTAAGACTTTTGTTACTGGACATACAGTAGAAATTAGTTAAAAATCTTTAGGGTAGGAAGCAGAACCATAACTTGGAAATGGTATTATAAGGAAGGGTTTCGACTTGAGATTGGATTATTTCATTGATAAAAGAGAGGTTAATATATCTGGCAGGAGTTTAGAGAGCGGCTTGGCTGCCATTTTTAGGAAGGCAGGTGGTATACAATGTGGATTGGAGGTATTCTTGATATCCAGCTTTTGCAGAATTCTTCATAAAGCTTTGCATGAGACTTCCCAGGAGGTAGAAAGGAGATGCTGAGAGTGGAATAACCAGGAGAGAGATGGTGGTGGAGGAGGATTCTGGGTGGTTACTGGTTATGGCAATGGAGTTGACAGACAATGTGGAATTGTTGGGTGGTGTGGAGTTGGGGGATCAGAATCAAGCCAGGGATTGGTATGTAAGTTAAGTTTAATGAGTTCTGTATAGGGCTTATCAGATGAGGTGATGGTGAAGCAGAGTGTAGGTGGAGGTGGTAGAACAAATAAATAATTTGAATCTATTAAAACAGGAAACATTTGCAAGTTTTTTAGTAGGGTTGTATTCATTTTATCAAAGTTAGCTGCATCTTTGTATGTTTTTATGAAAATTTTGTAGGTGGAATAGAGATGAAGTAAAGTTTGTTCTTCAGAAAAGTTGATTTTAGCTTGCTTCATTTCTAACTTGCATTTTTTCCTCAGTGTTAGAAATTACCTTCTGAGTTTTTTATTATTAGTAGCCTTCCATATGGCCCAAGATTTGTCACCCTTCCTAAGAACTTTTATGACAGATAGGGTGACCTAAAACTAACTCTGCCCCATTACACACCTATTAATACCTGAGAAGTATTTATTTAGCATTGTGCTGGAAAGGCATTAAAGAGATTAAGTGCAGAGATAAGGTCACATTAACAGAGTGGGGTCCAATCTGTGTTGTAAAGGTCAGAGAGTACCTCATCTTTCTTTAATTCAGAAATGGGGTCTAGTTGTGAAATATATATCAGTAGGGTCAGTGGGGTTCTGAAACAGAAAATAGCTTGGGTGGGCAGGTGTTCTCTAATCGTACTGAGAAGGGAGGACGTTTCAGGAAATTTGCAAGGAATGTTTGAAATAATTAAGTGTTGATGTTTGTCCTTGACTTTTTCTTGGCAGGAATATAGAGTATTTGTGTAAGGTTCTTTTGGGACAAGACTATGAGTATATGATTTCCTTTTGTATACTCATTAACATTAAATAATTTATGTTGGAAAAGAATCATTCAGGCAGTTGTAGTATGAAAATGTCTGCTTTTGGAAGTTAGAAATGTAAACCTACTGAAAGTGAGACAAGTATCCAATGGATGTCATAGAAAGAACATGGAACTTTGTGTTAAGAAAGGTGTCACAAATGAAGGATTTTTTTTCACAAGTGACATTGTACTTCCCCCAGTTTGTGACCTGGTCAGTTATTCAGGATATGTCATCATTTTTATTAATGTATGGGTTGGGCCCTGCTGTGGATTTCAGCCAAGTTTCAGTGATACCTATGCAGTCTGGTTTGTTTATACTTAACTACTGCTTAAGTACATTGAGTTTATTGAGTTTATTCATTATACTTAGAGGACTGAAGTGACAGAAATTTAGACTATTTTTAGCTCTACTGGATGTATGAGGGTTAGTATGACTAACTGATCTTTTGGGACTCTGGCTGACTAGAAGCCATTGTTGTAGAGGGACAGTATTATGCCTAGGTAGAGGATTTAAGTTAATGATGTTGTTAGCAGAGCCAACAGCGGTGGCTGAAATGGTACTGTAATTAGTTAGTTGGGACAACTATTAATAGGATTCTTTAAGGGATAAAAGGTGTGCAGTTGGCCTGTAGTGGGTAGGGGAGTAGAGAAGAGTTGGAGAGTTTAGGAGGGTGGATCCAGGGTTAGGAATAATGTCTCAAAAGGTGGCATGCTTAGGTAACAAAGTGCAAAAATGGGAACAGTAGCAAACTAATATACACGAATACAATGCAAAAGAAATGGCTGGATTGCAGAAACCACTAAAACCACCACATTTTGTTACTGTAAAACAAATAAGAGCTTTCTTTGTTCCCTTCACACTAACATTACAAATAACAACACAGCATTTAAAATTCATGAGCAAATCATGAAATCATGAACATTAGCAATATTATTCACTACAGATGTATTATCTACTGTACAAAATTTATCTCATATGCTTTTAACTTCAGCAGACAGGTTATAAACAAAATTTCATTCAATCTCAGGGCACTTTCTGCATTAAACTGTAACTGCCAATAAAGTTCTTTCTCTTCTAAATATAAGCCCCAGGGTCTACCTCTAGGATTCATTTCAACCTTCTCCAACACAATAAATTTAAATTCATGTCCCGGATGTTCTGAGATATGTTTAAAGGACAACAACGAGATTCTGTTACTAAATGCTCAACTGCTCTGTCCTTTTTCTCCCTATTTACTGTCCCTGCTATGATTAAAAAATGATACAGCATGTAAAATATTTTACTGAAACCGCCAAGAGCTAAGGTTAAAAACTGCCGATTTATCTTGGCGGTTTCAGTAGTTCGTTTTTTCGTATTTTTATGTAAAATATTTTAAATCAAGTGTTTCTCTCCACTAGAACAGTACTTTACCATACTGTGGTAGTTTCACTTTCAAAAACTGTTTATCCTGCCCTGGAAAAGCTTTCTACAGTCTCCAATTCATTGATGTCATCAAGGCCAATGAATACAGGTAGTTTTCTGGCCAATTCCCTCCCCAAACTGACATCACCATGACCATCCTAAAAACCCACCCATGCTGTGATGTCACAGCTCCCTGGTCCTTCGCCTACCAATACAGACAGTAAAGGCTAGAACAAGAAAACAATACATGACTCAAGTCTCCTGCTGTGAGCTGTCAATCACAGCAGGCAACAGCTCAAATTACCCTTAGTACTTTGACAGCTAGGGAAGTTAGGTGTGAAATGGGATGGGAGATGAGTCAACGTAGTACAATTCATGTTTCAAAAAAGACTGCAATTTATCCATTCCAAAAAGAAGCAGCAGTAAAAAGCATTTTGAAAGTCTCTTCTTTGGCACTTGCACTGTTTGTGTTTAAGCAGGCATTGAATAGCATGAAATGTTACTTAAAACTGACTGAAAGACAGCAGTGGCAATGTATGCATGTAAAATCAATGCAGCGACAGGAGCTTTTGGAAGTAAGAGGCCTGCATGATGTAATCTTTTACAGACAAACACTGCACTATGGGATGCCTAGAGGCAGACTAAACAATCAGGATCACTTCAAGATGCTAGACCCCATGTGGTCAGACTCAGAAATTACTTATAAAATATTTAAAAATCTGTAACTAGTTCCAGACTGGTGTTAAAATGTAGGAAACACCAAGCCATGATGAAATGAACATGTTTTTTGATACTGTGGGTGCGGATCTGCTTTAAATAAGGTATTGGTGTTTTTATTTTTTCTAATTTTATAAAGATGTTCTTAAATTCTTTTGTTTGGTTTCCTCTCGGTTTTACCAGTATAAAACACTGGACACTCGTGACATAGCAACACCTCTTGTGTTACAGTTGAAATCCCCTTTTACTTTAACTTGTTCACCCTTAATACAAAATGTGTCACCCACCATTATGTTTTTACAATACATTCAAATTAAATCGATACAATATTTTTTTAACAATATTTGCAACATCCCCATTTTTTCATTCAATTATTCGTAATTATTTGACCATTCATATTATTCTGCATAGGCTCAAACACGTTCTTAAAATTCCTTCCTTTTCTATGTAAAACTACTGGCTGACCATCCACTTTTTCTCTTATCTCAATGTTTTCATCCATAATAGACCAATTTTTCTTCAAAACCCACTTTAATAAATCACTCTCCAAGGAATAGGTTGTAATAAGTACAGTAATAAGATCATTGTATAATTTTAGGAACAGCTCAATTAAATCTTAATCAGTACCTCATGAGTGCTCACATTAGTTATAGGTACAGCCCACAGGCACTGGATACCATCCAGAAATCAGCAGTGTAGTTGCTAAGTGTCTGCAGTGTACAAGCCATATATGAGAAATGTTCTTTAAAGCTCTAGGTTAGTATATAAAGTTAGTACCCAACAGGGAGTTATAACTGCTCTGGTGGCCAAGTTTAAGTGAGGTCATAGTGGGGAAACAATACTAAAGAGTTCAGAGTCAAATCAACTTGCTGAAGGTAATTTCAACGAATGTCAATATGTACAAAGTAAAATCACAGAAAGACACTTTCAACAGATTTAAGAACACATTTTTGCAGGGACTAGCCAGCCTTTACCACCCTTGTAGGGGAAACCCTTTACATCCTCCACACATGTATATATGCCAACGCCATGGTAGGACAGCAGTGAGCAAAGGTGCAAAGCCCATAAGTACTGAAAGGGGTTTCTGGTCATTTTGCATAAACAACATTTGCTAAAAGAACCTTGCAGAGCTATCATATTTTCAAGACTTCATGATAGCATACAGAACCATCAAGACCAAGTGTTAAAGGATATATGGGCAGAATAACCATATCAGTATAAGACGTCTCACACCTTACTGCTTCTAAACAATCATTTCCAGGTCAAGAGGAAAATATTCTTGTGCTGTTCTTCATGTATGCAATTAACTTCCTTACATTACACATTTCATATTAAGCCCTGTAACCACCCTTAAAGTCTGCATTTGCTAACTATCAAAACTTTATTTGTTCTGCAGCTTTGATCATTTCAGGAGATATTGCCTAGTAAGCCTTTAAACTCCACGCATTCATATCTCAGTAAAGAAGCTACAAACAGATGTACAATAATTGCCTTTAGTTTTGCTGAAATGTTGAAGAGGCAAAGTAGAACTTCCCTTTTGAACTGTTTTTCATCATGTATGTATTCAAGACACTTTGGCAAAGCACTTTTTCAACATGGAGATGTATGCTATAAATGGCTGATCAAATAAAACTGTGATAACACTGCTGTTAAGCACAGTGGCATTTCTACAGCATTAAAAAGGAGCCCTTCCCAGACATACTTCTAGTGGTCACACAGTGTAAATAAACTAAGTGTAACACATATAACCTGACTAGATACAGGTGTAATCTCCTGTTGATATGCAAACAATTAATGTTTATATTATATGAGGTTATGTTTTTTGGTATTATAAAGATGCTTAAATTACCACAGCTGTCAGACAGAGTGCATATTGTGTTTAAATTGTTACACAAGCAAGGCTACTTCAATAAGACAAGGCTAAGCATAGAACCGAAGAGTGCAAAACCTGTTGTTTTATGGTCTGGCCCATGTGTATAGTAAAAATAAACAAAGTGTTTATTAATAATAATAATAATAATGAAATAATATTGCTGACCCAGTAATACAAATGCTGGGATTGTGGAGCAGAAAAAGGCAGCAGAATTGAGACAATGTGCTGTCCACAAGGGCAGTACCTAGGTAGGTTAGTACCAGTGAGATCAAAATGGAAAGCAAATCCATGATTCTACTCATTTGGTTAGATTCAGTTTCTCTTGTCGAATAAAAAGGAACAAATATATAAGAACTGTATCTGTCACCTTTACATTTATGTTCAGTATATCTCAGACTTAAGATAAATTATCTCCTTAAAGTGTATTACTGTATGGATAGTGGAACCATGGCTGCTACCTTAAATGTGACATTTGTTTGTTTTGGCTTTTACACCTGTATACTGTTAAATATTGAGAAAATCATGACTTCAGTAAGGAATAATGTATCCTTTGTGCAGACTGATAAGTTACAGGATAAATGATAAAAAGTGAACAGACAGGCCAAATATGTATCATCTTTTACATGACAGTTAGGACAGTTGCGCAGCTGATGATAGGTTTAAACCATTTTATGTTGGACGCAAATTCCTATAAGGTTTGTCTATGGACTGAGAGTATGTAAATATAAAATTTAACTTTGAATTTTTATAGTGGGATAGACAAAGAAGCTCAGTGTTTGGCAAATGCTGTCACCAAGCTGCAGTCTTAGCGCATACCTACATCTTCTGTTTCAGGAAGGGGTACTAAATCAATCCCTCATGAATAATAAGTAGGAAGCCTGGGATATTCTTTTATGCTCTAAGGTATATCAGTGCAGCTCTCCCTTGCTAAGACTGCCATTGTCATCAGCAACCTCAAACTGGGGTGACAATAGGCTAGAGGTATGGCTGCTCTGAGACACTCAAAGATGACTGACCAAAGTTGAAACTACACAGAGCAGACAAAGTGATACAAAATTATGTTATGCCTTCCACCATGTGCACGAAAGTGTTGCTCTCTGACATGAATTTCAAAATACAGTATAAAAGATGCAGAGCAGCCAGATAATGGGGCTCATCATCACATCTGAGTTTTGTGTGCTGCTCGGTTTTACCAACTGAGCACATACTAAGGACATACAGCTTTCATTGACTATTATGCATATTTTTTTTAATTGTTGATGGCAATTTTACCTTCAGCTACCAGTAAACACATCCTCTAATTGTTCCTTGCAAATTGGCTAAAGCTTTTAAACATTACGTTTCACCTTCTTTACTCAAGAATTTTCTACAAAATTGAAAGTAATGGGGTACAAAGTGCCAAAATCTGGAACATTTTTTAAATATTACTCTGACTTTCTTAAAAAATTATCAGGTTTTGCATGGACATACATTTTCTGAACAATAAAACAGTGATGTTTGCCATTATTGACTGACTGTAATCCTCAGTAATTTATCAGAAAATCAGAACTTTTATGGGGGGACAGGGCAAAAGTATGAGTCAGAATCAGGGACATTCTGCAAAATCAGTGACAGTTGAGAGGTATGCTTCGAAACATTCTGATTTTCTGATAAACTTCACAAGGAGGTGGTAAAAGGCAAAAATCTAACTTAGCATACAAATCTATTTAACAAGTGCAAAAAATTATTTAAAGAATGTTTATTAAACCACTTTAAAATGGGATAGCATTTAATGTAGACAGAGATGTTTTTGTTTTACTTTTCTTACTAGATATACACAGAAACTGCCTTATTCATATGGTGCTATATTGTCTTGCTTACGTTTCAACCAATATTGTCTGTATCATATGCTTTACAAGATGGCAGTTTTACCAATCAATGTGCAAATGACTGTAACAACTTAGGCCAGAAATGTGAATATTTTAAAGGGTTTTTATACTTTACCTTGAATATAGCACTATTGGGGTTTGTTATTTAAATAAAGGGTATGTGGGAGATATGAGGTACTTTACTCTAGTACTTTATTCTAGTTTTATATGTGGTTTGGTCTCTGATAGAGAAGACCTTGAGGTCTTTGGACTTGGGGCATCCACTGGGAACACTAAGGGGTCTGATTTGGTTGATCCTGTATCCAATTGTGAATCACTTTTCAGTAATTTGAATAAACATCTTAGATCTTTAAGATCCAATATTTGGCACAGCAAATTATTCAAAGCTTATGAAACTGCTGGTATCACCCCAAGGGGTTTACGTGTTCGTACTGTTCCCCATGTTAATAATGCAGATGAGGAACTTAATTCCAGTTGGAACAAAATACAGCAGGAAGCTACAATGGCCTTTGTTGTGGAACTACTCAAGTTCCACAACAGGGCCATTGATAAGGAATTAGAAGACATCAATATTCTAGTCAGCAAATTGGTAACTTATGAGAAAGAACCTTTTTTTAAGGGTTCACTTAATAAAGTGGCTTCCGATTTACGGAAGTTTGACACAGAACTTAAATCCAGAAAGACTAAGAAGTTTTCTAGGGACCAGGAAGATTATAGGAGGGGGAATCCTTTTCTTTCCAATACCAAACATGTCAGGTTTTCACCCATTCCTTTCAAAACTAGCAACAAAAGGAAACGACCAAAATCTATACTAAAAAGGCACGAGAGTGAGACTATATCCTCTTGTGAAGATACTTCATCTGGCACAGAAAATGAAGCTACATCAGTCTCAGAGTCACCGACCCCCAAAAGGACCCCTAGGTCCGCCCCTTTAGGCCTAAAACCAGGCGGGGAGGACGGAAACACCGTAGAAATAGAAAACATTCAGGGTCTTCTGAACTTTGCATTGGCGAAATAACTAATCCATGTGACAATGTTCTTAACTTATCATCCTTTGAATTATCTGCTATTCAACTAAACATACTCAATAAAGGTCTCTCTTTCATCCCAGGTTTTACTGTTTCAGAGGAATCTTTTGCATTGGATGTAGTGAATTTTTGTCGTTTGTTAAATTTGAAGTTA
This sequence comes from Protopterus annectens, assembly GCF_019279795.1. NCBI lineage: Eukaryota > Metazoa > Chordata > Ceratodontiformes > Protopteridae > Protopterus > Protopterus annectens. Next base: position 71,353,924 of record NC_056744.1, on the reverse strand, counting down.
TTTTTTGGTGATAGCAATGTGGATTATGATCATGACAGGTTTATATATCATAGATCGAATTTTTGTCCACCCATGCATCCGATGGTGTTACAATTTCAGAACAGTGTGCTTAAGGATTTGCACTTTTTGAGTTCAGATATTTCACTACAACATAATAATCTTTCATTGGATGAAAGACAAGCTATTTTTGAACTTCAAAATAACAGAGAAATTGTGATAATTTCAGCCAACAAAGGTGGGGCGGTGGTGGTACTAAACTGGTCTGACTATGATAAGGAAGCATTAAGACAACTTAATGATGTTAGATATTACTCACATATGGTGATTGACCCCACTCAGATGTTTAAAAAACAAATTGAGGCATTTCTCAGGAAGGCTAAGGATGAGGCCATCATTTCAGATGATATCATGAATCAACTCATGGTTCATGATCCCATCAACCAATACATATATTTTCTGCCTAAAGTTCATAAGGATCTTTTACATCCACCTGGCAGACCTATTGTATCGGGTAAGGGTTATATTACGGAACCCCTCTCCTTATTCTTGACTAAATACTTAAAGCCTTTGCTTGCCAACATCCGATCACGGCTACAAGACACCACAAATTTTTTGCAGATTATTTCCAACACACAACTTGATCCAGATTGGTTTCTATGTTCCCTAGACGTAAGTGCCTTGTATACCAACATTTCACACAAGGATGGGCTGGTTGCCTTGGCCTATTGGCTAGAAGTCTCAAACTTATACGGTTCTGACTTCAACACATTTTTGGTGGATTTGTCACGTTATGTCCTGACAAGTAATGTCTTTTATTATAGGGAACAATGCTTTTGGCAAACTAAAGGGACAGCGATGGGGGCATCCTTTGCCCCCATATACGCTGATCTCTTCATGGCATTTGTTGAGGAACATCTAATTTATGATGATAAGAGGAACATATTTTTGGAAGGAATCGATATATGGAGAAGGTATCTTGATGATGTGTGGTTGGTGTGGAGAGGTGATGAAGGCTCATTATTAGACTTTGTGACATATCTTAACAATAACGAATGGGGTCTGCACTTCACCATTAATTATGATAAAGAAACCATCACATTTCTGGACGTCCTCATACAGAGGACACCTGATCATACACTATCCACTGAGATACACAGAAAGTTTCCAGAATATAATACAATCTTACATGCTTCGAGTTACCACCCACCCCACATTGCACGCAATATACCCAAGTCACAATTCATACGTGCGAAACGTATCTGTTCTGAGGATAATATTTACCTGAAACATAAAGCTGACATTACTAATAGATTTAGATCACGTGGGTATACAAGTGGTAATATTGCTATGGCTAGCAACAAGGTCAGCAGTTTGGACAGAAATGATCTGTTAACATACAAGACACGTTCCAATTCTAGTGGCCAACCCATCAGATTTACCACTACATTTGCACGGAACTCCAATCGTCTTATTCATAGTGTAAGGCGTCATTGGAACATTTTACAATGTGACATGGAGTTAAATACCATTATTCCAGATAGTTGTCTCTTTTCTTACAGAAAAGGGAAGAATTTAAATGCTTTTTTCAATCATTACAAACACAAAGACAATCCATCATCGGAATTGATACAAACAACATTGACAGGGGAGCCCTTACTGGGTTGTGTTCCTTGTGGACATTGCAACAATTGCAAATACATACATAAGTCCAAACAATTTTCTACACGCAACTGTTCCATGGTCTTTGATTTAAAATTTTTTTCCAACTGCTCCAGCGATTGGATAATTTACTTAGCTTCATGCAGTTGCGGTGCTTTTTATGTTGGACAAACATCCCGACCTCTAAGAATTAGAGTTTCTGAACATCAAAGCAATATCAAACAAAAAAAGATATATAATGCCTTGTACAAACATACTATGGTCCATACAACCAGCAAGTTTAATTTCATTATTATTGACATGATTTTTGGCAATAGGGCCAATAAATCCCAGTGGCACTCTATTCTTAATGCAAAAGAAAGGAAATGGATAATCAGATTAGGTGCATTGTTCCCACCAGGACTCAATGAACATTTGTGAATAGTAACCAATGGGATTGTTGCTAGCATTATATATTCAGCATTGTTTTCTGTATTTACTTTTTGTACACTGAGGAAGGCTGTGCTATGCCAGCCGAAACCGGTTTGTAGCAAATACTACATGCTGTGATTTTTTATTTCTTATAAAATATTTTGTCACTGTATCTGCTGGCTCTGCATTTTTTGTCCTGACAGTCAGTTTTTTGAGCCGTGCAGTTGCCACCGTGCAGGAGGTTCTTTTGTCTTGGGTACTTTACTCCTCCTGTCTAAACTACTGCCACATTTTTGTAGCTTTCAGTATAGACAAACCATACCGTTTTACAAAGTTATCTGTTTAAACAGACCCCATCTGATTCTTAATCAAAACTTGAACAATGCTATAACAGAGTCACCAAATCTGCAACAAATACCCCTTTCAGACCCCCCCCCCCCTGTATAACTCTAAATAGCTTAAAGTGGTTAGAACTACCCTATCAACTAACATATACACAGCTTCTTACCACCTATAAAATTATCCAGAGTCCGTCTGCTTGTCCAGCACTAAATAACATTTTGTACAACTATGTTCCCAGTTGGTCATCATGATCCAATGACCAAAATCTCCTGTTTGTCCACAAACCTATCAAATCTGCTGGGCATTGTCGTACTCATAACATGTTGCTAAGGCCTGGAGCACCATACCTGTATCCATCAGGTCAGTACCCTCTCACACATCCTTGAAAACTATTCGGCAAGACTTCCTTGCCAAAAGCTAGCTCTGTTCATGTTCAACACCAGGATAAACTATATCTCTAAATACAAACAAATACATAATCATACCTTACACTACCTTACTCTCCCTTCTTCACTCACTTCCTTACTTCTATGAATTTCTCTTCCCTGGCTTTCTCTGTAAATAAACCATAAGCTTGCTTTTCTGTCACTTCATAATGCATTTCCTGTTTGTATTACACTAACTTACCTTTAATTTCTCTATAAAGTAGCTTAAATTTCTATAAATTTTAAATCATTGTCATATAACTTGTATCTATTTTTAACCAATGTTTTTGTATTATGTCTAATTTGGTATAATCCTTTAAACTGTAGATGTTTTTGCATAAAAACATTTTAAGAGCTATAATTTTGCAGTCTTTAAGACCGCAAAATTATAGTTCTTAAAATGTTTTGTAATACATTGGAGTTCTCCTGCCAATGAAAATGAACTCCCAACCAGCTGCACTTTCACGGTAATCAATTGTCAATAAATGCAATCTGCATATCCAGCATAGTGTCTTGATAAATCTTGCTCCTTAGCCATACTTTCTTCATCCTACAGTCAAGTGTTTTGGAGAACTGGGGAAGCAGAGTTTTGTGTCCTTGACATCAGGTCTTTGGTCACCGACTTCCCTACTCAGATTCTCTAGTTTCAGTGAGATATCTTGGATGAAATGTTGGATACTGTAGACAGCATGCCAGATGGATGGATGGATGGATGTCTGTGTTTTCCACTGGCAGTCAGCTCAAGGTGCATGTCATATATGATGCTGTAGAAACAACTGCACAGGCAGTGGGGCCTGGCCTAATTTTCGTTAAGCTGCACATACCTACTTGAGCTGATACCAAAGTGATGCTTATGGATATGCCATTCAAGGGACTTTTATTGTTTGGTCCTATATCTGACCAACATCTACAGGGCCTGAGGGAGAAGGGGCTCTCATTCTCAGCTGCCAGGGTGGCAGCTCCTTCTTCTCAGTACTCCTTTAAAAGGACAAACAGGAGTCAGACAAACCCATTTTTGACATGTCCTGCATGCAAACTGATATTTCACACTCTCTTCTCAGTCTAGGTTGCAGATAAACAGATCTTCTCTCTGTCTCTCTCTCTCTCTCTCTCTCTCTAATCTAGATGGCAGATACATACTGACTTCAAATTCCTGTCTTCCCTATTTTGCAACTGCTTTGGTAGCACTCTTGTCTCCAACACTTCTCTCTCTTTCTGTCTACCCTGCTCTTCCCACTCTCAGCATTCTGTTACCTAACCTATATTTTCTCCTCCTACTACACAGATATGCTAATATCTTATCATTATTCCCAAATTTCTCACCCGCCCAAAGCCTTTCAATCCAGTCCATTCATAACAGCCTTATACTTCTCCTAACTCTCTATTCCCTCCAGACCTCAAGCTACAATGCCTATTTTAGGAATATCACTCACGTACTCCTTCCTTATCCTTTATTTAACTATCTGGCTCTACCTCTCTGTTACTCTTCCTACATGTTTATCCTCAGCCACAATAACACGACACTAACACCTACTCTCCTCTCAACCAAATACCCTTCTGTTTGGACCAATATTCTAAGCTGATTACCTATGCATCCAGAGAATAGTACATATTATAAACTCATCTACTTCACTATACATCAATCATTCTCATCTCTCCTTACAAAATATTTTACCTCTAATTTGCTACTTAAAGCGATATCCATTCCAGTCCTGCTCTCACCAGTACTTAACCCCCACAATCTAACTCCTTCCCTTCATTAGCTACCCCCCCACCCCAAACAACTCACTAACTGAAATAAGAACCTCAAAACCTACATTAATATCTGCAATATAAATAATATGTGGGCCATCATATAAGTCAGGATAGCCAATCAAAACCAACATATCTTAGCCATAACAGAACCCTGGCTAAAATACAGTCACTGCCCTTTCTTATTCATTCTCTCAAGCCACAACATCTTCTATGACTTCAGACCAGGTTGAGGGAATGATGCTTCTAATGAAGCAAAACTCATGCTTACATATTAATACCTGCAACAAAGCTTAACAAACAATAAAGCACCTAATTGTATAAATATTAATCTAACTTTAGGGCATCAAACCCTTCCCAGTATCACAGTCATTTATATTCTCCCTCCTCCTCTATAACCATTATTAATGATACATTCTTAGAGATCTTTTTAATGGTTGCCTCAAGAACGCCATTATTCTAGGAGATCTCAACTATAATCCAATTATAACCAAGGAAAGCTAACTAACTAAATGTGTTCTTCAGCACAATCTTTAGCATCTAGTTAAGGAACTAACCAGGCATAATTTGTAATCAGGAAATCACACTACTCTTGACCTCAGCATTACAAACACAGCCAATTGCTACACTACTACTAACACTTTACCAATTTTCCTTAGTGACCAGTGCTATGTTCTATCAACCTAGTCCTTCAAAAATGTAAAAAAAACATCCCCTGAAATAGTCTCAGGGTGGACATTCCGGAACAAAAAACTTTCCATCTTTGACCTGCAACTAAATATTATTAATTGGTCTCCTTTCTATGTCATGAATAACACCAAAACCACAAAAAAACAACGTAATATTGTCACCAGTTTTATTCATCAGGATTGTTTTCTTAAAACATACACAGTTTAAAGTGGTTCTTTAAATTTATTAATTGTTTTCATGAATTAATTGGTTACCAGGAAATTGGTATGTGTGTAAAATGGGGGGGAAGCTACAATATTCATTTATCTGATAAAGTCTCTTGTCTGAGACGAAAGCACTTATCCTGGGTGTCGTTTTATAATAATAAATTGCTGGTGCTGTTCTATCGTTTGTGGATTCTTATTTCTTACTATGTCATAAATAAGCCAGTGGCTGCTTTTTCTTTCTTCAACAAAATCCTCTCATTAATTCAAAGCACACTATTTCTCATAATACGCCAAAGTCTAGATGGGTAGAAATGCCCAAGGATTTCAAATGACATTAGAAAACCCATAAAACAGACAGAGAATACTTGGACATCCCGAAAACAAAACTCCCTAAATGACCATATTCACCAAGGTTACCTGTTCCTTAGAAAGCAGCTCAAAATCTCAACCAACAGTGCCAAACCTATGTATATATTAAATAAGCAAATATCTGCCACAAACAATCCAAAGCAATTTTAGAAGTAAGTAAAGCACCTCACGGGGCAATTTCCAAGCAAGTCATACTCCTCTAGTACCATACTCACTAACTCTAACAACAATTCAGCAGATGTTTACAAGAACTACCCCATTTCCTCCATCCAAGAACTCGCCAATCCCTTATCCCCCCTTCCAAAACCTATCCTCTGATAACCTACAACCACAAATGTACCCACTTAGCTCAATATGAAGCCACCTTCTTCTTCTTTGAGATATCATTTAAGGAAACTAGCCACTTGCTCAATAACATAAAACCCTTGTTCTAAACTCTCTACACTTTATTTTCCCGAAAAGAGCAGCTGACAAAATTGCCAAACCCCTTACCCATATTTTCAACCTGTCCCACACTTCTAATATTCTTCCACAAGCTCTGAAACATTCTATCATAATCTGTCTCCCTAAAGTAACCTCACAAAAAACTAAAAAAAATTGACTTTTGACTAATCTCCAGTCTTTTCCCACTGTCAAAAATTTTTGAAAAAACTTTTACAAGCAGATGGTCAAACACAGCAATAGTTATGGCCTTTTCTCAGACAAGCAAAATGGCTTCAGTAATGCCTTCGGCACCACAACAGCCTTGCTGTCAGCAACAGAGTCCATTTAAAGTAATATCAACAATGGGCTTATTATAGCAGGTATTTTGTTGACATAACTAGGGTATTCAAAACAGTAAATTATAGCCTACTTCTCACCAAGCTGGAAACATTTAACTTTGGACAAAATACAACAAAGTGGTTCCAAAGCCATCTCAAAAATAGAGCATTTCAAGTCCTCTCTAACAACTAATTTTCATCTTGTGCTGCACTTAATACAGGGATGCCAGTACCACAAGGCATTGTCTTAGGTCCCCTTTTCCTCAGAGTATTCATTAACGATCTTACTGAAGACCTCAGTACTCAAAGTCCAAATCCAACTACCTCCTTATGAACCACAAAATACATACATACATGCATACACATACATACATACATAAATAAATAAATGTTATGAAATTTTGCCACCCCACGTAAATTTGCAAGACTGTCAGCCCTTAAAAGAATTGACCACCAAAGCAATATTATACCCTGTGTTACAGAATATAGATTTTTAGGCCTCACTTTTGACCCCCCTTTCCTTCACCACTCACACTGACAACTTTGTTAATAAAGTTCTATCAAAATAAAAGTTGCGCTATAGAGTCTCACATTTCCTCTCTCCTTCAACTCGCATTGCCTTATTCAAAATTGCTGTACTCCCCAGATTGGAATATGACCTTCAACTACTTGTATTTCACTCCTCTTGTAATATCCAAAGATTGCAGATAGCAGAAAACAAGATCTGCAGATTCACATTTATTGCTGACTGTTTAATGTATCACCTTCTCAAAAGCCAAAAATGGCCTGCAGTAACTGAAAGAACTACCTACTTGACAGGTAAATTGCTTTATTACGTTTTAAAGGAAGATTACTGCCACCATGTAAAAAGAAAATGGAGGGAAGAGTCATACTTCTTTCAGTAGATCCCTTTTTAAAACCACTATAGGTGAAATGGCTTCTTCTAGAAATGAACCTGCTCAATGGAACAAACTCCTACTTGACACAAAAGGTCAGGACTCACTACAAGGATTCAAGTAATCCCCATCTGCACAGCTCCACAAACAGATAGCATGTAACTGCTTCAGGGATAAGGGATAACAATTTTTCTCAGTGTTCTTTACCAGTCTTATGACCTCGCTGAGTTGCTGGTCTGATCATTGAACACTGCATACATTGTACTGCAGCAAAATTCTTATTTTCTTTACTGTTCAATGAGCAATAGTTAACCCATGTTTATTTTCATTTCTCTGTCTTCTTCTTAACACTGTAGCTTTGCACTTTATTTGAAAGCATTGCTAGGTTATTTAGACTTCATACTAGCTTCTATGTACACTCTGGTTATCCTACTCTGTATGACTGTGATGAAATAATAGCAGCAAAATCACTGGGGCAGTGCCTAGAGGTCACAGCAGTCTAAAGGGAGTCATGGTCTCTCCAAGAGGGTCATGCTGCTCCTGATTGCTACTTTGTCTGCTCCCTGCTGAAGGTAGTGAGGGACAATTTCTCCACACACTTTCCCCAGTTGCTTAACATTTCCAAGGAGAGGTAGTTAAGGGAGATCAACAAGTATATGGATACCGCATTTCTTTTATAGCAGACTGAGATGTCTCAATTTACCTGTTCTAGATGTGTTGCCTCAACAGAAGATACAGACAACGAAGGAGGTTCAATAGCTGCTCATAAAAAAACATGTAAGAGGTCCCAGTAGGTCATCGAGGCTAAGGATGTTATTCCAGATTATTTTTTATTGTCCAGAAAGGTTGAGAACCTTAAGCCCACATTGGATCTCATTGACCTAAACAATCGTCACTGTCATTTACCCACTTTTTCCTATTTTTTTCCATTTTTCTACATGGTGTCAGAATTTAAACACATACACATAAACCCGCTGCTTAGGCACTGTTAAAATCATAGAGGTGATAGCATAATATTAGTCCTCTTATGGGACTTGAACCCAAGACCCTCAGAATACTGTGTTGGCATCACTGCCACTAGACCAGCAAGAGCCTCAGTATAGACAGGAGTTGAGTTTTCCCTCAAGAGCTTATCCTTACAGCTAAGAGCAGCATAGTGATTAAGGTCAGAGTGCAAACAGACTGAGCCTTACTTTATGTGTCATAGTTACGTGTGTTGTTTCCCTCTTTTTCCTTCTTTGAATACAACTGCAGAATGGTTAAAAGGTTAAATACTATATCAGCAGAATGCTGTTATCTTTTTATGGCTTTCCTAAGGGAGAAGCCTGCTGTAAGGTAATGAAATCAATAGTGATATCTATGTTCGGATGAGATCCATTAACATCAACTACACAGCTACCGTTAATCAGACCAACATCAATCATTACCGGGCTTTTAAGTTTGCAACTTTTTAATGCATACAGATATATATATATATATATATATATATATATATATATATATATATATATATATATATTCACTGAACTGGCAAGACAAAGGATCTATATTATAACCTCAAATGATTAAAAGAGTGAATGCTCTTTAATCAACCCCTTAAAATTTAAAGCACTAAATCCCGAACACACAGAACAGTGATTTTTTCCCAGGAAAAAAAAAATCGCTGCTCCGCAAAAAAAAATAAAAAATCCAAACACAAAATAAAGTGGGGGGCTTCACCCACCACACCCCCTGATGTTGGAGGCTGTGGCCCCACACCCCCCTACTTAAATATACCAACTCCGAGATTGCACCACAGTGGAGGAAATGGCAAAGTCCTGAAAATGGCCCAGTGATCTTTTTCCCAGGAAAAAAAATCACTGCTCCATGTGTTCAGGATTTAGTGCTTTTGATTTTAAGGAGTTGATTACAGAGCATTTGCTCTTTTAATCATTCAAGGTTATAATATAGAGCCCAAAATAAATACAAAACAAACAAAAAACATTGCTTTGCAGGGGGGCAAGCCCCCCTGCACCCCTGCTACTTAAATATACTAACTCTGAGATCGCACTACAGTGGGGAAAAGGGTATATTTTCTTATCCCCACTGTACCATGCTTCGGTGAATTGGCTTTTGCGAAAGTGTACTTTCGCTGAAGTGCACTTTCGTGGAAGTGGGGCCATACTTTTCTTGTTTGAAATAATATAATTTCGAACAAATAAAGTAGACCCATATATATATATATATATATATATATATATATATATATATATATATATATATATATATCATCCTCTTTCGGCTTTACCCGTTAGGGGTCGCCACAGCGGATCATCTCTTTCCATTTCTTCCTATCCTCTGCATCTTGCTCTGTCACACCAACCGCCTGCATGTCCTCTCTCACCACTTCCATAAACCTTATCTTAGGCCTTCCTCTT